>NC_056745.1:1104620076-1104722576 GCF_019279795.1 Protopterus annectens | reverse complement strand
GTAAGTGTTGTGTGTTTGAGGATACTGGGTAGGGATTTTAGTGTGTGTGAGTGTGTGTGGTGGTGCTTTGTGTGTGCTTGTGTATTTAGTGTGACCTCGGAGTTAGAATATATAAGTAGGGGGGGTGTGGGGGGGTGCAGTTGGGCTTGCCCCCCTGCTTATAGGTAGGTTAGGTGTGTTTCTGTGTGTTGTTATGTTTGTTTAGTTAGGTAGGTGTATGTGTGTGTGTGATTATGTCTTGGCATGTGTGTGTGTGTGTGTGTGTGTGTGTGTGTGTGTGTGTGTGTGTGTGTGTGTGTGTGTGTGTGTGTGTATGTGTGTGTGAATGGTTGTGGTATTCATGATTGTGGGTTTTCATGTATGTGGGTTTTCGACTATTCACTCTTGAAATACTGAAATTTGACATTTTAGTACTTCGAAATTGTATGGTGAATCCATATAGATATATATATATATATATATATATATATATATATATATATATATATAGTTACCTATAAAAACATCTACTCTTCATAACATCTAAATTCAAAATATCAAGACCATAACATGTAAACTTCAAAACATCTAAAACTCTTAACATAGAATCTCAAAACATTGAAAACTACAAAGCAACTATAAATAACGTCCCACACACTGTTTGCTACATTTATGCAGGGGGCAAGCCCCTGCACCCCCCCCCAAGTGGGGGGTATGCCCCTACACCCCCTGTAAATGAAATATACCAACTCCAAGGTTGCACTACAGTGGGGTTAGGACATTAGCTTTTTTCACCACTGTAGTGCGACCTTGGAATTCATATATTTAATTTATGGGGGGGGGTGGGGGCAAATCTCCCCACATGGGCGGTGCAGGGGGGCTCGTTCCCCTGCATAAACATAGTAAAAACTTTGTGGGATGTTATTTATAGTTGCTTTGTAGTTTTCAATGTTTTGAGATTCGATGTTATGAGTTTTAGATGTTTTGAAGTTTAGATGTTATGGTCTTGATGTTTTGAGTTTAGATGTTATGAAGACTAGATGTTTTGATAGGTAACCATATATATATATATATATATATATATATATATATATATATATATATAGATATATATGTGTGTGTGTGTGTGTGTGTGTGTGTGTGTGTGTGTGTGTGTGTGTGTCTGTGTGTGTGTGCGTGTGTGTGCATGTGTGTGGATTCCATTCACTCCTGCAACAAGCTGTCTTGATGATCTAAAATAAATGGCACAGCTGACTAAATATACCAGCTTTTCTGCTGCACAGTGTGGATTTGGGTGAGTTCTAATTTAAAATTTAGATGTACCAAGAATACTGTTTAACTACAAATGCAGCTGTGAGATGTTTTGTTCCTCAGCATGTTCAGTTGTATTATATTGCTATATTTTGTATCATTGTACCGCCTTCTCTACTTATTAGTAGCTGTTAAATGTTCTCACGTTAGTTTGCCATCCTGTTTCTGTCTTTTACCATTTGTACCTATGGTTTGACATTTTGGCTCTTCAATGTTTTGTTCTCTTGGCCTAGGTAGTGGTTGAAAAATGGTCTTCTGACTAGATTACTTCATTGTTGACTTTGTTTCATGAGTTAGTTGAGTCTGACTCTTGCTGAACTCAAAGGCTTTAGCACACCAAGTCTGTCCATCAACAATTGCTTCTTAAAGTTATTGCTAATTCATATTCATTACTTCACTAATGCTACTTCTCTATTTTACCCTCTGCTTGTCCTTTTTTTTGCCTTTTATCTTAACAAGTTTAGTGCTTTGTCATATGAATCTATTATTTGCATTATATGCTCAACTATTTTATCTTTAGTTTTTATTATCTGACCTACTAGCAAACAGTCTGGATATATTTAATTAAGTACTAGCTGATCTGATGTTGCAGATTACAATATTTTCAAAAGGCTTTTTACACCCCAATAAAAAAACATCAGTTTACTGCTGTACAGTGGTAGTTATTGTTCAGTTTTGACAGCATTGTGTTATTAAAAAATTGCTTTTACTATATGAACCTTTGTAGGTAATGTGACAGCTTTGCTTTTTAAAATCTTATACATATTTGATATAAGCTTCTTTACAATAAGTAAAGGTATTTTAATTTCATCAAAACCACACCACCACAAAATATCAGGGTTAATTCACTAATGCATTTTGCATGTTAATTGCTTTATTGGTTTTAGTATATAATAGGTATGGTTTAGATGTAATGTGTATGTCTTGAAGGCATAATTGCTAAGGTGCTAGAGGTGAATAAAGCTGTATTTTAATTTCATGGCTGCAATCATAATCTGCAGCAATCTTTGAGCCCAGAAAAGTAAAACATATCACCATCTCCATTTTTTTGCATTTAGTAATTGATTAATGTTCCTCAAGTCAGATATTTGCCATCCTTTTGCCATGTTAGTCTTATAGTTTGACATTTTTTTTGTTCAGAGAAGGGTACAATTACTTAATGTTATTTATTTATTTAATTTTTATATATAGTAGCAACACCGTTTGCACTTTCTATTTTGCCCTTTATAACATTTTTTTCAACTCTACTTCACTTTCAGACATCAGAGTGATATCATCTGTATGCATATCTGTCTTGTAAAGTTTTTTTTAAACTTCGATTTCAGCATTGAAAAAAGTTAACAGATTTCTTCATTTACAACAAAGCTTAAGTTTTCCCTGGTGACACAAGCTGGTATTTTTTTATTTTATTAAAATCTTCATGATGTATTACATTGATGCACACATTCATAATATTTGAAACATATTGAAAATTAAACAATAAATTTTAAAACTATATACAATGTGAAAACACTAGCCTGAATTCTTATTAAATGCATATCTTAATATGAAAGTTAATAAATAAATTAATAAATAAACTAGTTATATAGTTATAAAATTATGGAGGCAAAAATATTCTAATAAAAATCAATACATGATAGAATTTTAGTCCATGTATTTTTTCTGAATAGTCCTAGGATATATTTTGCTTTTCTTTATTACTTTGTTTAATGCTGACAAAACAATCTTCAAACTGTTGTGGTGATGAGCATTTCCACTTCTTAGTTACTTCATTTATTTATTTATTTTGCCATAATAATAGTCCATATCAGATATCTGTTTCATAGTCTATTTTAGAAGTTCATGTCACATTAAATAAAACATTTTTGTCAAAGAAAATGTGACAAATCATAATGCTTTGAAAGTCTTCTACTATCCCCAAAAAAAAGGTTTTATTTGTGGACATTCAAAAATATGTGTGACCAATCTGCATTACAAAGTTTCAAACACTTCCAGAATTGTATGTCTATATTGCTATTAAGCTTGGCTCTTCTGTTAGTAAGGAAAGACCTATATAGAAATTTCAAATGAAAATACTCCAATATTGTGACCATAATATGTATTTTATAGAGTTTTTTTTTTTTTTTTTTTTGCAATCAGTAGTTAAATTTGTAATATTTCCTAAGGTAATGTGTTTTCAAAAGTTATCAATATTATTAACATTATAAGGCATAAGAATTTCATATAGTTTAGAAATTATATTCTCTGTGTTATGTTCATCAAATGTAATTTCATATAAGTTCAATTACAATTAGTTTATTTTTACATTGGGAGTGCGATAAAATAAGACCTTTCTGATGAACATATGTTTTAACATTATGTAAATAAATCTAATATTGAGAAGCTAAATTGTATTCATTCATAAGATATTGTGCTTCTTTAATTCCTAAATCAATAAAGCTTTGTTGCCAGAAAAATAATTTCTTACATTCCAGTTATTGAGTGAGTCTTGTAGTATTATTTTTTTCAAAAAAGCCTTCTGTTGTTTTTATAGGAATAGTCAACTCAAATCAGAGTTTCAGATCTACGTTACCTATAATTGTGTTTTTGAATGTTTTTAAAAAAACGATTAATATAATTTGATTTAGTGGGAGAAGAGATGTTATATAGATAATAATAACACACATAATACCAGAAACAATTATTCTTTTCAGCAAAATTTGTTGCATCAACTTTCATTTCTTTAATGAAAGAAGTGTAAGGTCTTCCAACTTGAAAGACCTATCCAATTTGGAATGGTTTAAAAAACTACTGATTTTACATCTAATATAATTGTTATATTTACAATAAATATGTTTAAACTGTAGCATGTTGACCAATATTATTTTTTTATGTATTTGTGATATTCTATTTTTGTTCAAAAGTATTGTATTGTGACATTGAGATATTAAATTGCAATACTGAGTATGCTTGAAATGTATTAATTGTGAGTTTAATTTCTTTAATATTATTTGTGAATTTAAAAGAGTTAATAGGATGTCATCAGCAAATAATATTATTTTTGAGCTTAAGTCATTTGCTGCTTCTATACCTTTTATTCCAGAATTGTATTGAATAAAGACCACTAATAA
This sequence comes from Protopterus annectens, assembly GCF_019279795.1. Taxonomy (NCBI): domain Eukaryota; kingdom Metazoa; phylum Chordata; order Ceratodontiformes; family Protopteridae; genus Protopterus; species Protopterus annectens. Next base: position 1,104,718,176 of record NC_056745.1, on the reverse strand, counting down.
TTCTATAACTAAGGGAAAAATACATTAGATTACAGATAACCCTAATTGGTGCCCATAACCAATGAGATAGATTCAGAAGTAAAATGACATAATGTGACATAAGCTTTATTACTGTTAAATAGATTTTTTAAAGATAGAAATAAATTATGTAGGAAAATTAAATATTTCCACTGTTTTAATTAAATAATTCCATTTTAAAGAGTCAAAGGGTTTCTCAATATCTAAATTCACAAATATAGTTATTTCTTTTCTGTTAATTAAGAATGTCTATAAGAGTTATTTTTTATATCATCATGTGTTTGCCTCTTATGTATAAAACCAGTTTGATCTGGATTAAATATTTGCACTAAGGGTTCTTTTAATCTATCCTTAAAGATTGACAAACATTTTCTAACCATTATTTAACAGGAAATAAGTCTAAGCTGGTATAATTAAAGGATATTTCTAAGCTGGAAAAATAATTTCTTTGTTTTGAATTTCTAACAGCTTTGTATAAAAAAATCGTAATAGATAGTGAAAATAGTTTATATATTTCAAATATTTTTCCATCAATACCAGGAGATTTATTAGCTTTGACTTGTTAGATTTTATTATTGATTTCTTTTTAAGTAATCTGTTTAAGCTATTTTTTCAGGTATAATCTTTTTCAGATGTGGATGGTGTCTACTTGAATCTATAGTTGATTCTGTTTGTTGCAATTCCTGATTTAAAGACGTTTAATGTTGCCTGAAAGTGTCTAAACTATCTGCATCTTCAGTATGTGTTTTATTATCTTTATTATTTTTTTTATCTCAATGGCCTTTTTAGTTCTAGACTGAATCTTAACTCTTCTAGGGAGTTGTATATATATTTCAGTGACATGGCAAATAAGGACACTTTTAATTTTCCTACTTCCAGAGCTGTTTTTGTGAAAGAATTTCAAAATGTTTTGTTTAAAATTTCAACTGTAACTATAATAGATTTGTCATTTCTTTTATAGCTTCCTTTAGCATTATGCAATTCATTTTGTAATCTCACTAGTTCAGACACCCATTCCAATAACTTGCATTTATACCAATATAGTGATTTGCTATATATGTATGCTTTAAGTGAATCCCAAACCACAATTATATTTGCTTTGTCTGTGTAGTTTGTTTTTATAAAAAAAATCTACTTCACTAATTAACCAGAGCATATATTATTTTTATTTGGTTAAATAGGCTGGTATTCTGGATACAGGTGTAAATTTATTGTATATTGTTTCATTTTTAAGGTATGTTCGGAAATTAGACAGTATAAAATATCAAACTCTAATACTTTTATTATATCTTGTGAGATTAATATCTTATAAATTCTAATTTGTATACAATTCTTGAATAATGAGTAAAATTTAACGAATTATTGTCTTTTAAGAAAAAAACATCCTTTATCTTGAAAATTTCCATCCACTTTTGAGAGCTTTAGCTGTGGTTATCAGTTGTAATTTTCTTTTTGCACTAGTTTCTGTATTGCTTAATATAACATTAAAGTGTCCTCCTATAGTGAATTTACCTTTACTGTTATCAAAATAATATCTAGATAAATTTAAACTAAATCCAGGAAAACAATGCAAATTGACTACAGTCCATATTCTGTTACTGTATTTTTATAGTTATAAGAGATATTAGTCCATCTTTATCATAATTTTTTTATAATATTTGAGGATAAATATGTTTCCATCATATCATCACACCTCTTCTTATTTTGAAAGTATAGTGAGATATTACATTATTTGATGGATTATAAATATATTTGCATGTTTAATATGAATTTTGTGAAGAAATATAACTTATGCCTTGTTTATATTTAAACACTAATCCGATTTGATCTTTTCCTTGGATTATTTAGTAAACTAATATTTAGTGAGAGTAGTATTAAATCCACAGGAGAATTAATACAAATTTTAAATGTATTATGATTATTATTTTTTAACCTAAAAGAATAAGCATTACAATTTGATACCTATATAATTTTTTGAATAGTAAAGAATATTTTTTCAGGCAATTTAAGAATATTATTTAAAATTCGATACACAAGATTAATTTGATTAACTATATACATGGAATTATCAAAATTTCCAGCCTAGTAATATAAGGATTATCTAGACTGCCTTCTTGCTCTATTCCATTGAAAGGATTTAAATTTAGTTAAGAAATTTTAATATAGTCAGAGCTCTGATAGCAATACGCACACACAAACACACACATATATCTATAGCTATATATATCTATCTATAATATATATATATATATATATATATATATATATATATATGGATTCACTTTATATCCTCGAAATACTGAAATATCGAAATTCAGTATTTCAAAGCTATAAAGTTGAAATTTTAAAACCACGAAAACTCAGAACCACAAAATTCAAAATCTCGCACACCGGAGATTTTGAATTTCACACTTCTACTACACACACACACACACACACACACACACACACACACACACACACACACACACACACACACACACACACACACACACACCATCCTCCCCACACACAAACATAAGCTCTATACTACACACCCCCCCTACTTAAATATTCTCACTCCAAGGTCGCACTACATACAAACACATACAAGACACCACCACACAAGCTACATTCACCTCGCACACATACATCACAGCAACAAAACACACTGACACACACCACAGCCCCTACCCAAAACCTTTAACACACATATATACACACACACACACACACACACACACACACACACACACACACACACACACACACACACACACACACACACATATATGTGTGTGTGTGTGTGTGTGTGTGTGTGTGTGTGTGTGTGTGTGTGTGTGTGTGTGTACTGCTTTAAACCAGCACATTTGCATTTCCATTGCTTTATGTTTATCAAGATTTTATACTGCCCCATTTTGTTTTTAATGTATTTTCTAAAAGTATAAACATGTTATATTAAATGTGAATAAATTATAACTACTTAGAATATTGTATAATCCACAGAGACAAGTTTTAATTCATAAAAACAAGTAGTGCAAGTGCTTTCGCCTTGTTTCTGTGAGCAAGACTTCATCAGACAATAGAACTAATGCAAAATGCAGCTATTTAAAGTGTCACATGCCGAACATCAATTAACTTCTAAAAGCAAAAGTTACAGATATTTAAAAACATTTCAATATAAATGCAAATGCTAAATGAGTAAGCATGAATAAATAAGCAAGCATGAATAAAACTGACCAAGAATGAACATGCATGCTGAGGATGACCTGATTTTCCCTTTTCCTTTCCCTTTCCCCTCTTTTCTTGTGTATCTAAGAAGGTTGCAGTTTGTTCTGTACCTATATATAAACATCTAATGTGTGTGACAAATTGTTAGTACAACATCTTTATATGGGAATAAAATTAATAAAAGAAGTGCCATTGCAAATGAACTCCAGTAACACCAAAAATATAAATCCAAATTATACGCCAAAGTGTAAAGGAGAAACAAGGCAGATAAAAACAAATTTTATTAAATGGTAAGCACTTTCATACCAATAAAAGGTGCTTCATCAGACCAGCCAATTAACTTATTAACAATAAAACCTTATCACATGACTAACTACAAATACCTAGTATCTGTCATCTTTAAACATTCTTACAACAATAATAACAAAATAATGACATTTCCTTAGTGTCATGAATCACTACCACTTAAAAATATACGACCAAGCTATAATCATAGCAATAAGCATTAACTGGATGAGCTTTCAAATAAGACTTAATGGAGGCTATTTCATTTAAGCCAGGAAGATAATCAGCTTGCAGCCTCACTATCCACTTCCTGTTGTTCAGTAAAAGTCTTAAAATCACCTATATGTAGACTTTTGTATATACATTCTATGACAAAAGTTAAAAACACGGGTTTCAACATATTGTATCATATGCTTGGCTAGAGCACTTCTATCAGCATCCGTATTCTGTATTGCAGCTAGATGTTCTCTAATGCATTCTATTAGAGAATGATTTGGCATCTCAACATAGAACGAACTGCATAATTTGCAAACTGCTAAATATATTATGTTGGAAACAACAGGAACAGGAACATAAGTGAATAGTGATTCATGACATTAAGGAAATGTCATTATGTTGTTATTATTGTATTAATTACCATTTAATAAAATTCATTTTTATCTTCCATGTTTAGTGAGTCCATATTATTTTAGCAAATGCAATGAATTCCGAACGCTGATTAGTCGAACGTCATTATGCAAAAATGGCAAAATACCAAAAGCACGGAACAGTGATTTTTTTTTCCTAGGGAAAAAAAAATCACTGGGCTGTTTTCAGGACTTTGCCATTTCCTCCACTGTGGTGCGATCTTGGAGTCGGTATATTTAAGTAGGGGAGGTGGGGGGTGAAGCCCCCCCCCCCGCACTTATTTTGTGTTTTGATTTTTTTTTTTTTTATGGATCAGCAATTTTATTCCCTAGGGAAAAAAAATTGATGATTTGTGTTCGACATTTTTGGTTTTCTGGGATTGTGGGCCGATTATATAGTGTTCGCATTTCAGTGTGATCGCTTATATAATATAGACCCCATGTTTCTCCTTTATACTTTGGCGTATATCTTTATATATGAATTATTAATATATGTAAAACAAAAGAGCCAACTCTAGCTCTTCTACTTCTACATCACTCATTTTACAATATCCGTGTCAATGTGCTTAAATAATTCAATACATTCTGTTAAATTAATTGCTATACTGGTATACATTGCAATGTACCAAACAATACTGACAGCAGTCTTCAATTTGTGCATTTTGTATACATTTAACAAATAGAGTATAATTTATCTTTCAAACTCTTGTGACTGATTTATCACTAGTTTAAGCTTAGATAAATGTTCAAGAAGTAATTCAAGATATTAAAAAAAAATACCAATTTTGTAGATTTTTCTTTTATATCAAGAAAGTAAAATTCCTTTTTATGTGTCCTGCCTCAGCCCTGTATAAGAAACTGGGATATCAAGGGAACCAAGCATCAATGTATAAATAGTAGAGAAATGCAAATTCCCTCCTTACCCAGCACATTCCCCTCGGTGCTGTCCCACTACCACACAAACTATCACACAAACCCCAAAACAAAGCATAAACCATCTTGGATTGCAGCAGCACATTCCATTTCACATGAGTTTGAAAGTAAATAGCTCTTCATGTCTGGCAGCTACCATGTCATGTTCAAGCATAAAGCAGTCATCAAAAGACAGCCAAACCTCTAAGCACAAGACAAAATTAATAAGAAGAAATGCAAATGAATCTCCAATTTCATAAAAAACAGGAGAAAAAGCAGATGAAAAAACATAATTATTTTGTACGTGTGAAGCCATGCATCACAGCCCTGCCCCACACATAAAAGCCGTATGACTCCCTAAAATACCTTATTGAAGCCACTTCAAATCAGTTGCTCACAACAATAATCTTGCAAAGCAACACACTAGTAAAAGGGAAAGTGTCTCTAGAGCAAAGCATCTCATCATTATCTGAACTTTAAATGCAGGCGTCCCATCTCACCCACTACCTTTGTGAGTCATATGCTCAAGCACCATTATCGCATAACCCTAAGTAAAAGTTCCAAAAATATTTCAGAGGTATATCAAGAGAATAATATAACAGTTTTGTTGTTTACTCTATAGTACCAAAAAGCCCAAGCTCTTCCTTGTATACATTGCCCCACTGCTTGACAAGAAATTAGGACATTAAGGCATTTAGGAGTGTATACATGAACAGTGGGGAAACACAGACCTTTTCCACTGTCCAACTCATTCCCTCCAGTAGAGCTCTTTTGAGTGTGTACCTTTAACTCCTAGTGGGTGTGGCTTCAGCATTTAAAAATTGAAGTTATCACTTTACATTTTTAACAAATACCCATCGACAGAGGTCATATATCAATACAATTGTGTTTGCTATCATGTATGCTTCAAGATAAAATTTTCCAATACCTTGTATGTAACATGGTTTTGGAATTATTAATGCAAATATGAACAGGTGATATTTGACGCCTAGAGGAGCAGTAGGGTGTAATTGCAGAAACGCCTGGAGACATCACTCTCTTTACCCTGTCCCTATTCTAACTACTAACACTGCTTCCATATGGCTGAGGAACTTACTATAATTAGGTCTAAGATTATCACAGATCAACTCAAAAGTAAACCCCATTTGAGTTAATCTCCTTCAATGAGTGTGTATTTAAGAAAAGTTTAGCTGTCTGATAAAGTGACTTAGTCAGAGTCACAGATACACAAAAGAGGGTTGTGACAATCTAATCCTGCACTACGGGAAGCAATTCTTTAACAGCTCATAGCCTTACTCATCTCTATACGTACTAGCCAAACTGTTGTAGTAGAAATCATTGCATTTTCCATCTGTGTGCCTGCAAATTAACAAGTGAAATTAAAAATGTATTTATAGTTAAACTATTAGCATTAAACATATTCATGCTCTCCAGTTTGTTCTCCGCCAGATTAAAAATAAAAAAACACATTCTCAACAGTCGGCAAAAGAAGAAAAGCAAATATTGTACCATAAGGACATGGCTCATACAATGATATTCATGTTTACTACAGTCAATTCTTTTCTTTATACCATAACTTTCTTTATACCATAACTACTCTAGAATGCAGGACTCAGAACTCACATACACACACACCAAATGCCACCACCTGCATGCATGTATGTCTCAAATATCTACTTCAGATAAGTGAATGAATTAATTCATAAATAATGGCCCATAAATTTATCTTGGCTCACTGCAATCAGTACCATACAGTGCAACCTACTGAAACTCCCTTCTGTCGTCTCAACTTCTAAGATGAAGAATCAATGATAAAGCAGTAACAGATTTTAAATATTTCTTATATATATATATATATATATATATATATATATATATATATATATATATACATATGTATTTTATATATATATATATATATATATATATATATATATATATATAAAGTTATACATTCATAGGTAGTTATTAGGAATGCAATCTAGGAGAAAATTAAGCAACCTCATCCAGATTCCCAGTTATCTTCTCTTATCAAGTGACTTGCGAAAGGTCAATCAGCAAGCGAATGAAGGTGAACAGAAAGCAATCCATTAACAAGTCAGCACTAACTTCCAAACATCTAAGCTTTTGGAGAGAATAACAAGCATTACATTAGCAAGCATTTGAAAGATGCAAACTGTGAAATTCACATGCCTGTCATTATTTAGTCACTCCAATCATAGGATCACAGGATCATAGGATCATAGGAAGTTACTAGGCTATTGGTCCTGAGGCCCTTACAAGCCTAGCTAAGAAATTAGCTCATATTCTGACAAGTCAGCACCAAATGCCTGTGTCCAGCAATGACACAGGTGGATTCCCAGGGGTGTATTTTTTGTTCCCCATCCAGTTATCCAGGTTGCACTTAAAACAAGTTAATGAGGTACTCTTCTTGATGTGGAGACGGAGTCTATTCCACCGAAGGGGGGGGGGGTCTCTGGGACACAAATCTGGCCTGCCAATAAGTCCTATTGATGTCACAGATCAAGATGAGATCGCGCATGCAGGTTACTTGGGTGGAGCCCGACTTGTGGATATGCAGCAGTCCCATCAAGGCAGGGTCTGACATTGCTTTGTATGCCAGACAGAGATCACCTCTGAGGAATCTGTATGAGACTGAGTAGAGGGACAGGGCCTTTAGCCTATTTGTATAGGGTAGATGTTTGAGGCTATGGATTATCCTGGTGAGAACCTCTGTGGTATCTCCAGCTGCTGCATGTGCTTTGTGAGGTACATGCCAAAAGGGGAATTCTACTCAATAATGGGTCCTATAAGGGAGAAATACAGGAATGTTATGACCACCTTGTCCCTGGATGAGATACCCTTACTAATGAGGTGTGTCATGTAGAAAGCTCTCCATACAATGGTGGCAATATGGTGGTCAAAAGTCAGTTTGCTAACAACCTGGGTGCTCATGTCTCTCATGACCAATTGCATGCTTAGGGCCTTGTTTTTAATGTGATAACTTGTGGGGATGTGACTCTCTACAAATTTGGCATTCGGTTTGAGGCCATGCTTCTGGCACCAGTCATTTGTTTGGGTGAGATCCTCTTGGAGGATGTCCACATCACTAGGAGAACTGATGACAGTTCCCAGCTTGCAGTCATCTGCAAACCTTGTTAACCATAGCCCACTGGTTTTGACCTGCACCTCAGAAAAGTATATCCCAAACAACAAAGGCCCCAAGACCGGTCCCTGGGGTACACCAGTTGTTATGAGTCTACTTCTTGAGGTGGCTTCCCCTATTTTGACTAGGTGGGTTCTATCAGTGAGCTAGTTTGCTGCCCATCTGGTAACATATGGATTGATGCCTAGTTGAGAGAGTTTATCTATTATACCTGAGTGGGGAATAGAATAGAAGGCTTTGGCCAGTGGCTTCACCTATTTTGACTAGGTGGGTTGTATCAGTGAGACAGTTTGCTACCCATCTGGTAATATTTTTTATTTATTTTTATTTATTTTACATTTGTTGACTGGGATAGTCCAACTGGATGCATGTCCATTTTCAGCAGAGGCCCGGGGAGAAAAGCTCCAAGGGTAAGCAGATACAGCATTACATAATACCAGCATTGCATATTACAAACAGGCTATTTACAGTGATTACATAAGTAAGCAAGTTAAACAAGTTCCACAGGTTAGAGTTAATCCCGAGCGTACGTCAGGATTAAATTAAATTACACAGTAAGATAGTTAACAGATTTTTACACATTATAGAGAGAGTTAGCCGGGCTTGATACATTGACATAGCCAGTTAAGTGCCAAATGTAGTTTGAGTCTAGTTTTAAATTAATATACAGATTGATGTTTAGTTGAGAGAGTTTATTTATTGCCCTTGAGTGGGGAAGAGTATTGAAGGCTTTGGCCACATCAAGGTAGTCGGTGTGCACTGTCTTCCCTTCATCCATGGCTTTGGTGACAGGCTCAAAAAAGTCAACCAAATTTAACAGACATGACCTCCCCTTGACGAAACCAAATTGTGTAGGATCAAGTGTTTGGAGTTTGCCACTGTACTTGTTAATGAGGTCCATGATATTCAGCTCCATGGCCTTGCGGATCAGGCTAGTTAGGCAGATGGAGCTTATTCATTTTTGTTTGCTTCATAATTATTTTAGTTTTAATAAGGTTAATTATCATCAGCTACGAGGTACAGCCATGGGGGCACCTTTTTCCCCAATGTATGCAAATTTTTTTATGGCTAAGTTTGAGATGGATTACATTTATAGAAATAAGTTTGTACAGGAACATGTTTTATTTTATTTTAGATATATTGATGATTGGATTTTTATTTGTAATGGTGGACTAGGTAAAGTTCAAGAATTTGTATCTCAGCTGAATAACAATACTCAAAGTGTTAAATTTGATGGTTTACAATGTGGAACGAAAATTAATTTTTTGGATGTGCATTTAATTGGTATGGACGATGGCTCTATTAGAACTACAGTCCATCGTAAATTTAATGATGGCAATCAGTACTTATATGGCACTAGTTGCCATCCTGAACATACTATTAAAGCTTTGCCATTTAGTGAAATCGTTAGACTATCCAGAATTTGTAATAATACAGCTGATTTAGAAAAACAAATATGCCAGACATTGTCTATGTTTATATATAGAGCTTACAGTAAAGATTTAATTAAAGAATCTGTGAGCAAAATAACTGAAGCCAATCTTTCTATACATAATAATAAGAGTATGTATGTTAGGAATAGAAATAAACTGAGTTGTGAAAAAATATTTTTTGTGACCATGTATAATACTCTAAGATTTGGGAAACAGTTAAGTATTACTGGAAATTTCTAATGAATGATGAATTATTTGAATAAAATTATTTGCAGCATTCCTTATATTGCATATAAAAGAGGGCAAAATCTTGGAGATAAATTAGTGAAGGCTTATTTCATACCACCTGTAGAAAATGTGTCTACACCTTTAAGATATAAAGGTACTATGCCCTGTAATAATTGTAATATATGTTGTCATATTGTGTCTAGCTTTTCTAGAATGAATGGAAAAACATTTCTATCTAATACTAGTTTTTCTTGTGATACGGAGGGCGTAGTGTATTGTTTAAGTAGTCCCTGCAACCTATTCTATATTGGAGAGACCAAAAAGAAATTTAGAATTAGGTTGCAGGAACATATTAGAGACATTAAAAGGCATAAATTGGGAAGTCCTATAGTATTACATTTTATGCAGAAACATCAGGGTGCTAGTGGTCTGTTACAAGCAGCAATTTTGGAAAAAGTTATGGTAAGAAAGGGAGATGAAAGATTGGTTAAAAATATACTAGCATAAAAAGAAAATGTGATACTTTTACACCAAGGGGGTTGAATAAGGAAATGAATTGGAAATGTTTGCTTTAAACTGTTGTAATTAATTGATGTAATTGTTTTATTATTTGATTGTTTTATTAATTGTTTGTTTGTCAAGGGGTATATATACAGGGGAAGGTTTTATTAAAAAATGTACTCTTTGAAGGCTGTGGTGGCTGAGGCGCTAAGTGCTATAAATATTTTGGATCTGGTTCCTGCTGTTGTTTTGTATCAGAACTCTGGTTTGCTGTGTTGGTTGCTGTGTTAGTTAGGCAGATGGGTCTATAATTTCCAGGATTAGTGTATGCTCCACCTTTGTTTATCCAGTGATCCAGGAAATTATAGACCCATTCACAGCAAATTTCCAGAAAGCCATAAATTTTACAACGAAAAGACAAAAATACCTCTACTTCGTTGTTCAAGAATTCCAGACAAAGCCAAACATAATGGCAGGACAAAGGTACAAAAATGGAAAATATTTAAATATTATTTTATGTACTTATTAACCAGGGAAACCTGCTGGATAAAGTGCCCCTTTCCTTGGGCAAGCCAATATTTTTTTTTAATTTTTGGTTAAGTGACTTACTCAACGGCAGATGGAAGTGGAAGGATTCAAACCCTGTACTTTTGACTAAAGGAAGCAGTGAGACATAAATGTCAGACAATTTCTGCTTCACTTAAAAAGTTAGCAGAGCAAAGAGTGTTGCATGGACATGCATTTCCTGGGCAATAAGAATTATAAAACTGTAATACTGTAATGCATAGTGATTTAAAAGAAAAAAAAAAACTAAAGAGGGGCGTGGCATGAATATAAGTTAAAATCAGACATGTTTTGCAAAATTAGTGAAAGATAAGAAGCAGACTACTTTAACTCTTTTATAAAGTTAATAAAACAACAGATTGTGCATTTTCTAAACAAGACCTATGAAACTCTAATGACTGACTGTAATCCTCAGTAACTTATCTGAAAATGAAAAAGTTAATGAAGGTCTGGCAGTCTGAACAGAGGATTAGGGCTTCAAGCACTTAAAGAACTGTTCCTGTAGTCAAGGGTACAAGGTCTGACCATTTCTATCTTCATTTGCCTACACACACACACACACACACACACACACACACACACACACACACACACACACACACACACACACACACACACACACACACTCACACACACACACTGTGTAAACCTAGCTTTGGCTCCATTTGGATCAGCTCAACAGAATGTTTCCTTGCTCAGAAACAGCAACAAGAGTAGCACCGTGCAGTCTTCTTCAGATGATCACGGCAGCAAGAGTAAAGTAATTCCTGAAAGGAAAGCTAATCACAGTAGTAATAATGATGTATTACCTGAAGCTGCTCCTAGCAGCAGATAAACATGGTGGTCTCTGATAAACTGACTTACAGTGCTGCAAGCAGCAGGCAATCTAGGCAGCAAAAGATAAAGCATTTTCTGAAGCTGGTCATGGTAGCAGCTAATCAAAGAGTCTTCAGATGGACCAACTTATAGTGCTAGCTTCATTCCTTCATTATTGTTAGCTAATCACGGAGCCCACAAGCTTCACTCTGTTAAAATTGCCACACTAAAAGTTCAAAGTTTCTCTCTCTTATTGTCTCAATTGAGCAAGCCAGTGAGGCAGACAGAAACTTCCAGAAGAGTGAGACTTGCAGAGAGAAAGAGAGAGAGGAAATTATGTTGGGAGAGATGGGATGTGGGAAAGCAGCTGACGGAAGTTGGCTAAGGAGATGAAGAATGTAGGTGAGACAGATTCCTTTTCTTTCTTGTTTTTAACTTTTATGGGTCCACTAAGGCGGTACCAAGCCTTAGATTGCAGCTGCCCAGGTGTTTAGTGCTGGATCCAGCCCTGCAGCCTCTAGAGAATCACAGAAGGGATTTATAAGAATGCTCTGCCTGCAAGACTAGGTAACAGTAACACTCCTGACAGCATAATAAACAGTAATGCAATGTCTAGGATCCCTTCTGCTCAGCATACCGTAATGTGGAGTCTATTATCTGCTATAATATTTATACTAATACTTATAGTCCAGAGTTGCCTTTATTTTAAATATATTTGTGTGTTTATTAATCAGCTTTCTGCTGATAAAACTATTGTACTGTGTATGCGCACATACACAGAAATACGCACACACACACACACACACACACACACACACACACACACACACACACACACACATGCGCATGCACACATATACACACACTTACCACTGTAACCTTTCTTATGAAGACAAAAAGGCACTGTGACCATATGAGTTAGAGAGGTGCAACTGTAGAATGGCAAGTGACAGATCATTAAGTAGGTAAGCAGCAACTGCCCATTCACTATACTTCACAGGGCTAATGTCATCTTCACTCTCAAACATTCCAAAGAGAGACCCAGTATACTCTGATTATAATGACGTTAATTTATGTTGCACTTTATGACAAAAAGCAGTGAGGTATTTGTAGTCACAGTTTTATGGAGACTGATGTGAAGTAGATATACATAAAGATAAGCACAGAAGTGGTTGTGTTACACAGCTGCTATAAGAGGTGGGCACAATTTAACAGCACTGGATATATGCAGTAAAGGCTCAGGCATCTGCAAATACCAACCATAAATTATCAAGTATAGGCAACACTCCCCAGATAGATTAGAGAAAAGGAAGCAAATGTTGCATGATGTTTGTTGGCGGTGCAACACTTTAATTGCTGACTTGTTTAACTTTTATTGTTGTTGTATCTTTCTGCTTTTCCTGGTTAGGGGTCGCCACAGCGGAACTCCGGTCTGCTAATGATTGGCAATAGATTTTACATACCGAGTTGCCAGCCCTGATGCACAACCTTCAACGAAGGTATGCCCATTCAAGCATGTCTCCACACAGAAGACGCTTTAGCTGAGAATCGAACAGGACAACGTCTTACTGTGAGGCGACAACGCTACCGCAGCACCACCAACGCTACTGACTTCTTTAACAAAGAATACAAAACACGAATGTCCAAGACAGGTAGTTTATTGCAGTAGTAAAGCTTTCAAGTAAAACTCTTTCTCAATACTAGATAAAATCATTACACTTCAAACACTATATACATATATATATATATATATATATATATATATATATATATATATATATATATATATATATATATATATACATATACATTGCCAATCACATAATACAAACAATTATCACATTAAAATACTTCTTAAAAACGTGTACTTAAAGCAACTGCAAAATATATGTATATATATATATATATATATATATATATATATACACACACACACACACACACACACACACACACACACACACACACACACACACACACACAGATAAAACAAGCATTATATACATTTAAGACAAAACTTCCTAATAATCTTCTAAGAGACATAAGAATGTTTAAACTTCAAGATGGGTTTAATGCTGTTAATCTTATTAAGGCCAAGATACAGATCTGCCCGAAAAATAATTTATTCATCTATATTCAACCCTTTCAGTTGCATTAACAATGTCGCACCGTCTAGGATTCACATATATTTGTTGGAGATCACTAAATTTAAATGTATGGTCAGTCCCCTTGTCCATAATATGACTATACAAGGCATTAGTATCCACCTTTCTGCAAATTTCTGAAAGATGTGACCCAATTCTTTCCTTTAATTTACAGTTAGTTTTACCTATATAACATGATATGGTCTTGACCAGTTATTAATTCATTTTGGCAAAGGTATATCATTTTGTTTCTTGGGCATCACAAATCAATCTTCCTGATTTGAATGGCCATACATTTTGGCTCTGAGGAATTTCTAGGTGGGATAATTTTGTTTCCAGTAATCTCAGGGGGGGGGGGGTCAATGAGAATAGTGGTGATCTCTATGCCTGCTACTATCTTTAAATTTAAAAAAATTCCAAATGTTGATTGGAACAAGGATCTGGTTGCTTGCTTAAATAAAGACTTAGATTATAACCATAGGAATTATACTAGTTCAGAATATGGAATAGCTGCTCATTTTCTTATTATAGCATTTTCATAAATGCTTGATTTAAGATATTTGCCATTTTTTCATTTGTTCCATTTGTCGCTTTTAGAACTTTACTCATATTTTATTTTTTCTTGTTGTGATTTCATTGTTCTGCAATAAATTTATATTGTTCACGTAGCCGTATTTCATAAAGTCTGGTTTCTATGAAAAAAATACAAACCATAAATATTGGTGTAAGAATATGTGCAGGGACGGTGTCGTTCATGTTCTGGTTTAACTACATAAGTAAACAGCGCTGTTCCTATTATATGTGGTGAGGGGCAACTGTATTGCTTTGACTGGTAGAGACTAACTCACTGCAGTAAACCTAACTTAACAGTGAAAATGAAAGGTATAACTCTAGCCAATGAACCCAGAAAAGATCTTGATGAACATAATCCAAATGTATGCAAAAATTGGTTAGCACTGTTAACGGTGTGGGAGCTAAGACCATGCTAAAAATGCAAAATCCACCAGAGGTTTGTTATCCACTACCTGCTCTATATGCCCTCAAAATGAAGGTGAAACAGAGCTGAACTTCATATTACAGAAGGTGGTTTTGTCACTAGACTACTAGTGAGTAAATGACTAGTTATTCTAATAGCAAAGAAGAAGAATGAATCCATCAGAACCTGCAGAACTTTTAAAGCAGATACACATATATTCCCATAGTTAGAATGCATGCAGTTCTATATATTGTGAAATGAATTACCTTAGTGGTGAAAACCCAATGTTTTAGTAAGCTGCACTTGTCTTATTGCCTATTTGTATATATATATATATATATATATATATATATATATATATATATATATATATATATATATATATATCTGGGTCTACTTTAAATAACCGAACCGACACTTCACCGACACACAAAACACCGACCCCACATAACCGAAAACACACAACACCGACAACTCACAAAACCGAACACCATTACACCGACACAAACACCGTAAACTACACATTACACACAATGACATATCCACTAACCTTAACCCAAACCCTAACCCTAAGGTCCGACACTACCGCACACTTACCCTATCCGCACCCTAACCCTAACTCACTTAACCCACACCTAAACCTAAAGACTGTCACTATCGCACACTTAACCTACCTGCACCCTAACCCTAACTCACTTAACCCACCCTAAAACATAAAGCCCGTCACTTTCGCACACTCACCCTACCCACACTCTAAACCTAACTCACTTAACCTGTCCCTAAACTACAGTCCGTCACTATCACACACTTACCTTACCCGAACCCTAACTCCGACAGACCGACACTACCGCACACTCACCTTTCCCACACCCTAACCCAAAATCCCTCAATATCGCACACTTACCTGAACGCTCCTCAATCCGTCACTATCGCACACCTACCAAGTCGCGCTCACACATTGCCCTTGTCGGTCTTTCGGCTGTCGGCAAATCACCTTTTCGATCAATTTGCTTTTCGGTCATTTTGTCTCGGTCTTCTGCGTGTCGGTGAAGTGTCAGTTCGGTTATTTAAAGTAGACCCATATATATATATATATATATATATATATATATATATATATATATATATATATATATATATATATATATATATATATACATCTGTGAAGAGATGCCAGACCATGTTTAGAACAGCATTTTTGTTCATAACTGTTAATCTTAGCTCCAGCAGCCACAGTTGTTTAATAGGCCATGAATGAGGTGTCACTGGGTCTTTGGTATGTCCTCTCTTACTAGGTTGATATAGTGTTGTCATGGAAGGATGAGTTTATGTCATTCAAAAGATTTTGGCCTGTTGGAGGAGGAAGCAAAATGTAAAGATTTTAAACTTATATTAGAATATTTGGTAACATTATTGATACAGCTGATGTATGAAACTCCCAAAATAAAGTAGGAGCAATCCTGAATATCCCAACATCACAAAAGTACCAATCAACATTTTTTTCTAAGGTCTACAAAATAATTAGTGCATTTTATACATGATATGGTAATATTGTTGGTGCCAGTTAAGCAAGGACTAACCCTAGAAATGGTCAAAAGATTTTGCAAGGGAATACAGATATTCAAAGAAAAGGATGGCTTCATAAGTGGTACTCTCCCATTATGGTCCTTGCCTGAGTATTACATTTTCTTTTAAAATCTTTGCTTGTGAGATCCGGACTGTTATTTTGCTTGGGAATCTGAAAGGAAAAGGCAAATGAATTTGTTTGCATCATAAATTCTCAGCAAGGCAAAAAAAGGTTATACTAATCAGAAAGATGAACACTAGCTATCATGGATGTCATTTGAACATTTCACCAGTATTTATACATTATTCTGTTTACATTACTAATGGATGAGTATTTCTAAATTCTATTTAGAATCCCAAACAGAGTCCATCTAATGGACTTTTAGAATTTGATGAACATAATTTTCACACTGAAGATAAGACAGTTTTTTTGGTCCTTGTATTATGTAATGCATGTGAGTAAATGGGATGCAGCAAGAAAAGTGAACCACACAATTTGTAAATCTGCTAAACAGATAGTGGGAGATTTAAAAAAAAGATGAAGTGAACCCCATACTCTCCATGGATACAGAAACAGTCACAAATGGATTGCCTGCCAGTAAATCGGGACATAAACTAAGACTTCTCAACATTCTATGGCAGAAAGGCAGGACTAACAAAACAACAAAGATGCTTGATGTGAGGCATCACAGTGGATGTTCTGTTCAAGCCATGAACCCATCAACTAGAAGACTTACAGTCTGATCATTTAGGAATGCAGTAAATGAAGACAGTATCCACGAGTCCATCTGACAGCCATTAATGGTTGCCCTGACTGAGCAGTAAGATGGGTTTGTGTTTCATGCCAGTGAATGCATAACGTTCACTGCATTACCTATTCAACCTTGGGTATGGTGTACTGTAACAAGGGGTCTATGCAGGCTTTGAAGGACCTTTGAAAGACATGTATTTTGTGATTGTGTATGTCCACTCCAAATGTTAGGAGATTCAAACGATAAGCTATATCACTGCTTAAAATCCTATACAAATCTTATATTGTTTCTTCATGATATAAGGCCTTTCACAGTACTTGATGAGTGATAAGGACAACCAGTGTGTGTTTTTTAGGGGTTTCAAAGTGAATACTGTGAAACAGATACAGTTAACACCCCACCACTCAATGACTAATAGTTCCCTGCAGCTGATGAAGCATAAATTGTAGACCACACCGGGACCAAGCACAGCCAATCAGAAGACACACAGCTTCCTATGTGCATGTCAGAACAGACAACATGCCACCACAACAGATTTGTCAGCAATACTTTATTGAAGCAGAACCACCACTCTTGATTAGGACCTTTAAACCTGCATAATACCACACAGGTGATGACCATCTCAAAAGGAAGATGATTCACAGCAAGCAAAAGACAAAGTACAACTGTTGATGGTGGGACAGTCAGTACTGCTAAGTGATTATAAAAATGATGAGAAATTGATAACTGTGGCTGCTGCATCCCAGAACTTGCCGTTTTTGTACACTGTTGTTGTGGAGGCACAATGAAAGTGGATGTGATATTTGGATTACTCACTGTTTTGACTACGTGGGGGAAGTATAATAAACTTAAAAAAGAACTACATTTCACCAAGGAACTGTGGAGGTACACCCAAAAATCTGTTGGGATACTAAGACTGTTAATGTCAGGTTTAGGTGTAGCAGTGGTGTAGGGATGGGCAACCAATCAATGGCGACACTTACTGAGGCTTACTTACTATAAGTCAAAGAGATGCTACTATAAGTCAAAGAGATGCTAGAGGTGATTGAATAAAATACGGTATGTCATGCACAAGACAATGTTCTTAGACTGTTTAAGCAGGCTGATTACCGGTGCAGATCCTGCTTGTCACTAATGCAGAATAATCCTTTGAATATCTTAGACGGGAGCTGGCACAATCTATTCTCTCCCTTAGGAGATGATTTTATGTTTTGAAGTCAGACACTCCTGTGTTGATGGCAAAGGGTGCAGGAGGAGACGTTATAACGTTATATGGATTGTGTTTTGAGGCACCTAGTGCTTTAAAAGCATTGTCTTCAGATGCAATGTATTATCAAAGTAAGGGAAAATGAAAGAAAAGAACTGTAAAAAGTAAATCATTTTTATTTGGAAGAAAAGTACGATAAAAAGTAGACCCGTTTTATTTTGATCTGATCATGCTTTTAGGCTGTCTGTATGATGTTTCTTTATTGTCAAGTAAGTTTTCATTTGGGACACACTTATAAGCCAATTTTTATACATATCACTAAACTGTCAGTCGATATTTTTATAAATCTGCAGCCAGGGTCATCATATTGTGAAGTAACTAATGTCCAAGTTGAGTAAAAGCTTATTGAACCAGCCAAATCAAACAGAAAATCAAGTAAAGCTCTAACCTTTGTCAAGCAGCTTTGCGTGCACATCAAGTTATTACCTGCATTTTCAAACAACATAAATGGTTTTCACTCCCCAAAATTTTTACTACTCAAATAACAAATGTGTCAGACTTCTTCAATGCATGCTTTACAAATCATGTAATTATTTTTCCTCCCAGCAAATGTACTTCTCTTCCTACTTTTCAAGTTATTTTTATAAATTATTATATGCATTCACTGCCATTTCACTGCCTTATATCTCTCTCTTCAAAAAATGTATTTCCATCTCCCCTTAAGTAATTCAAATACAGACTAACAAATAGATATCCAGACCTAAGCCAAAGTCTTTGCATGCCATGGCAACATAAAATATCTATAGGCTTTAAAGTCTATATACTTCTGATAAACAATATTTACACAGGACTTTACCCACACACTACTGGCCACCCTCATACCTTCTATCACAAGATTTCCTTCCAGTACTGCTTCATTCCTTTTCCTCTTCCCAAATCCACCTGTCTGGCTTACAAAGTCTGGAGAAATCTTCCCTTCTCTGTAGCTATTATCACAACATACATTGAACTGCTAGGATCAATATATTTCTCTTTTAGTCTTCCTAAGCAAGGAAAGACCTGTTCTTCTAAATGTGCTACTTCACTTTATTCTGGATCATTGAAGTGAGAGAAAGATTTTCAGCTTAGTTAGTTTTGCCAAGTTGCAGAATTTTGTTTTGTGCCAGTTTGATTATTTTTACAAGTACAGTAGCATTTTTTCATATACACTGTCCTTGAGATACCAGCCTTCAAAATGCTTTGAGCACAGTATAATTATTTCAGCTGAAGAGAAGAGGTGGAGGCAAGGAAGTATGGTTTCAAAGAAGATGTCCTTGTTTTAATTCACTCTGACAAAAAAATGTCATGAATTCCAAGTAATGTTTAGCCATTTTAATAGAAAACTCTTTACATCAATTGTGTACAAAAATGTCTCTTCTTTTTCAGTTTTAAGAAGGACATGTTAACACTTCATCCAGCTGTCACCCATTACAAATATAGACAATCATTTCACTGATGTCTCTAGGTCTCATTCTAATGTATGACATGGTGTAGCAGTAGCTAAGAACATTTTTGTGAAAGGGAATATATTTTGAATTCAGTCTCAGCAGTTGTTTATTTTATTATTTATTTATTTATTTATTTATTTAATTATTTAAATTTGTTGACCGGGAGTGTCCGACTGGACGTAGGTCCATTTTCAGCGGAGGCCCGGGGAGAAAAGCTCCACAGTAAAATAAACAGACAGTAGTTACATTGGATTACATAGCGATTAACAATTTAACATAGCAATTACTTACAACATATTTACAGATGAAGAACATAGTACATCAGTAGACAACTAGAATCTTTATCTGTGAAGTACATAACAGACATTAACAAATGTTACAATGAGAAGTTCCTGCTGTATAATAAGTACTAGGCTTATGAGCATCTGAGCTTGCTATAATCAAGGCAGTTAGTCGAGTGGAGAGAAAGGTAGTGGTTGGATGGGGTGGATGATATTAGAGTGGGAGTTGCAAGGGCATAGCCAGCATGTTTTTAGATGTGCTTTTAGTAAAGTTTTGAAGTGGGTGCATGATGGTACGGAGGTAATTGTGGGTGGGAGTGAGTTCCATAATTTGGCTATGGCGCAAGAGAACAGTGCTTCACCAGCAGAGTTATTAGCTTTAGTGATCTGCAAGTGATTTTTGTTGCTGGATCTTAGTGGTCTGGTGGTGCGATAGGGTTGGAGTAGATTCTGGAGGGATGGGACATTTAGTGGATGGTTAACTAGTTTGTGGGTGAGTGAGAGTTGATACCACTGAAGGAGGTGAGGGAGTTCAAGCCAGCCCAGTTCAGCAAGTGAGAGACAGTGGTGACTATGGTAGGATGCCCCTGTGGCGAATTTGGCGATATTGTTGTACCAGGTCTCTAGCTTGTTTAGATCACATTGCCTTAGGTTGGTATATATTGGAGAGGCATAAAGTAGGGTGGAGATAAGGTGGGAATTTGCTATTGAAATCTTTGCTGCTTTGGTGAGAAATTGCTTATTTCTGTATAATGCTCCTAGTTTTTTGTGGACTTTTTTTATGGTCATGGATATGTGAATGTCAAATTTTAGTTTATTGTCTATTTCCTCTCCTAGCAATTTGGTGTGTTCAGTTGGGTATATAGTGGTGTTGTCTTTTGCTGTGATGTTAAAGTGAGAGTTGTTTTGAGTATGTTTGGTGGGTTGGAAGATGAGTAGTTTAGTTTTGTTTGGGTTGAGTATTAATTGGGCATTGGATAACCATGTTTCAACACAGGAAAAGGCTTCCTGTGTGACTTTTTGCAGTTTGGGTAGGGACTGGGCTGAGAAGATGATGGTCGAGTCATCTATGTATTGTATGAGTGTGCCATGTTTGGTGGCAGAGGCTAGATTATTGGGGTAAACAGAGAAGAGTAGGGCTCCAAGGATGGATCCTTGGGGAACCCCTATGGAGACAGGTAGTTGGGGAGATATGTCATTCTGCCATACAACGGATTGTTGGCGGTCAGACAGGTAACTCTGAAACCATTTGGTGACTGATTGTGAGAAGGATAGGTTATTGAGGACAGAGATAAGTTTTTTGTGTGGGACCATGTCAAATGCTTTAGATAGGTCTAGGAAAGTAGCAGAGGAGAGATAGCCATTGTTTTTATGCTGAAGGATAGTGTTAGTAAAGGAGAGTAAGGCAGTGGTGGTGCTATGGTTTGGTCGGAAGCCATGCTGAGTACTGGAAAGGAGGTTGTTAGTAAGTAGGTAGTCTGAGACCTGAGAGTATATGCATCTCTCTAGTATTTTGGAGAGTGGAGAGAGAATAGCCATGGGGTGGTAATTGGTTAGTTCTGCGGAGGGTCCGTCTTTGTGGAGGGGAATTATATGTGATACTTTCCCCAGTGTGGGAACGTAACTTTCTGACAGAGATCACTTAATCAAGATGGATACTGGGTAGGCCAGAGCATCAGCTGTGATTTGTTGTTTGTATGTGGCCTGTGTTATTTGGGTAACTAAAGATTTTTTCTTAAATGGAAAGGGAGGCGTGTCTAGTGTTCTAGGCAAAGAATGTTCACTAGCGTGGCTGTGTATTTTCATCTGTACATGGCTGCTTGAACCATAAGTGACAGCTTTACTGTTGTTTTACCTCTACCTGCTAATTGCCCATATTCTTAGTTCCAGTCATAAGAATGGGTATAAACAGGCAACTATCTCTGGGAGTGAGTTTATGAGGGTGGGTGATTTTAAGAAGCGCTATGCATTGTGCTACCTGTAAGACACCAGAGACCCAAGACACCAGAGTTAGCATTTACTAGTTTGTTACATTTATTTTCCTTACCAGTTGCAAATATATGTACAGTACAGAATTGTGCACTTCTTGTTAAGATTATAGTCAGCACCATAACTGGCCCAGTGCATTATGAGATCATCGTCAACTCCGCAGCTACCAAAATGCATTATGGAAAACAACTTTAGGTTGACATATGAGTGATCTGTCTAGCGCCAACTGCACAGATCCTCATGGTGATCATGTACACCTTCTCTCTTCTGAGAACCGAATTTCATTACCTTTTGAATTTCGCACATTATGCACATTTGAACATCATATTTGCTTATACATTTTCCCATTTGTAAAGCATGCAATACAGAAAACATTTGACACTCTCAAATTAAAAATATGCAGAATCAAAAGCATTTCATATTTCTTAATATCAGTTTACAGTTTAGCTAACACAGAAATACTTATGCTTGTATAGTCTATCCCCGGGATTCATTAAACTCTATGGCGGAATAGTGTTATTCTGACACGGAGTGGACCATGTCCGCATAAGTGTGGCTGTAGCAGTCTGATGCAGACACGAACACCACTGAGTGCAGGGGGTGTGTCAAACATGCCCCCTGCACTCAGAAAGTGCCGTATAGCACATTTGGAAACCCTTTCAGTGTCCATGGACACTGAAATGAAATAATATTCAAGTATTCAGTTTCCACGGATACTGAAATAGATAGGGGAGTAAGAAACAGTGCAGGGGGTGTGTGACAGGTTCTGTCACAACCCCCTGCATTGTAAAATTGCCGTACGGCCATAGCTGTCAACTGTACAGGTTTCTGCAGAATGCCCAGATGCCTGCTTCACATACTTCTCAACCTCCTAGAGCAAAAAAGCTGTACAAAGCCATAAATAATGGGGGGGGGGGCAAAGGCACAAACATAGGGACATATTTTAAATATTCCACTGACAAACCTGGAAAGCTGATAGAATAAAAGGTTTGCAGTAGCATGGACTTCCTGAAGGGTATGAAGACTGAAACAGAAATATCAGCCATGTCAAAGTGGCATACAGCCATAGCCATCAACTGTACAGGTCTCTGCAGAATGCCCAGATGCCTGCCTCACATACTTCTCAAGCTCCAAGAGCAAGAAAGCTGTACAAAGCCATAAATAACCAGGGGGGGGGGCGCACAAAAATAGGGACACTTATTAAATATTGCACTGACAAACCCGGAAAGTTGATAGAATAAAAGGCTTGCAGTAGCACGGATTTCCTGAAGGGTATGATGTCTGAAATCCAAATGTCTGTCAGTATGTTTTGACTTACACCCTGAGTGATTTGCCAATGATTTGCTAGAAAACCAAAGTCACACTTCCTAACGTTGAAAGACTAATAATTAAAACCTGTGCCTATGTGTCCCTTTACAATTTACATTACTGTGACTGACAAGGAGTACAGATACATGTAAATAAAGTGGGTTTACGATTTTTTTGTTTATATTCTAATGTATGTTTAAGCGTAGCTGAGTGGGTGTGCACGTTATGGCCCTCTGCTCAACATTGTTGAAACATCCCATAGTAGATAAATAAAAACATACAGCAGAAATCCTCATGCCAATAGCAAGATAGTGCAGCAGTTAGAGTGCCATCTTTGTATGCAGGCATTCATGGTTCGAGTACCAAGACAGGCACTTTATTTTTACATGGGAAAACAGTGTTAAATTATTATTTTAATTTTAAATTATGTAGTAATTGATATTTGTCAACCAGAGTAGTGTAGCTTGTATAAAATTTAAGTGTGAGTGAATATAATATGTGAAATCACCTATGTATACACAAGTGTCCCATACAGTATAGTCACAACCCATGGTAATGTAGTGAAAGCACATAAAAGGATGTCATGTAAAGTAAATCATATGCACTCACTAATATATCAGTAATGATTAAGGAAGTCATTGTCTTGATATTATTTTAAAATGAAAATCGAGCAATGGTTAGCAGTGCTCAGCTATGCTTAGTCAGCGTAAGCATTAAATGTGAATGCTAAGCATCAGTCAGCTCAGATAAATGGATTTGTGCACTGTTAAGCAATGCTCAGCAATTACCCCTTTAAGCACTGTTCAACCCAGCTTACTGGATTTCTGCACTGCTTAGCTGAGCTTAGCATTTTCAAAATGGTCCAATGATGGCAAAAGGGGGGGGGGTAATATGGCCTTATTTAAATCATGCAGGCAGGAATACAGCCATAACCTAATTAGTTTGATCTCTGCAGGAACATGTCTGTTTTTGGAGAGGGAGAGCACTTTCAGGCACAGTGCTGGGGCATCCTGGAGTCCAGGGTCATGGCTGGACTCCGCGTAGAACACCATGATGACAGACTGCTGCAAGGCCAGTACCAGGGCTCTCAGTACAAAGCAGAGCCCTGGGGCCATCTGGCACATGACCTCACCAGTGCCACTGGAATCCCTCGAACTGGTGAGCAGTTATGGCATCATTATGCCTACCTAAAGCGTAATAAGGAGGAGCTCTTGTCCCAGTGGGTCCAAGATGCTTGGGACCGGCATGCTCCAGCAGTTTGTAAATATCCTAAATAGAGCTGTATCAAACTCTAGTCTGAGTATGTGATAGACAGGTATGCATAATGTTTGTTTCACTCCCCTACAGCTGCAGAAGAGAGGAATAGGAACATCGAGGCCCATGCTGACAGACTGACAAGGATGCGCCGATAGGCTGGTGAGTACAGATCTATCTTGCAGTATACAGTGCCATAAAGTAGAAGGAGTACATTGTTTACTGCCAGTAGGTAGACTGTGTACTGTGTAAAATGAATAAAACACATTTGTCACACTAACATTATCCACAGGATGTCCATTAATAAAAGTGTCATTTCACTGTAATAAAATATACAACAAACTGTTGTGTTTACTCTGGTATGTTGTTTTAGAAATAAAATGTGTACATGCTCTTTACAGCAAATAAGGCATTGACAGCATGAAATAACTGAGGCTGTTCTGGGAAACAGCTTGTATGCATTGCAGTCTTGTGTTAACCTTTGCTTTCCAGACTGTAGTATTTCAAAGGAGTACTACACAGTACAATAACTATCTGCCATGCATGAATTTCAGGATTACAGGGTCAGACTGTCCAACCCAGAGAGTATTAGTTAGAAATCAGTCACACAAGAAACAGCAGTTCCCAAGTAAATCAGTGTGATGGAAAACAACACTGATGTTCATTTTAGCACACCCAGACATGATTCAAATCCAGGGAGTGGCAGTGAGATGTGTGCATAGATACACAACAGAAGCCCTGAATATTTGTAGAAACAGTCAAAAAGTGTTAACAGATGTTTACCCCACAGGTCTCACAGGTAAGAAATGTGTGTAGTAGCTGCATGAAGGGTCTACTTATACACCTGAATATGTGTAGAAACAGTCAGAAAGTGTTAACAGATATTTCCCCACAGCTCTTACATGTAAAGGTACATAGTAGCTGTATGAAGGGTATACTAATATGCCTGAATATTTGTAGAAACATTTAGAAGGTGTTAAAAGATATTTCCTCCACAGGTCTTACAGGTAAAGACATGTGTATAGTAGCTGTATGAAGGGTATACTAATGCACTGTGTAGAACTGCTCCACTGTCCAACCCCATATGCCTGCAAATGTCAGCAGGATAGGTACATACACCATGCCCTATTCCCGATACATGTCTCCCAAGTGTCAAGCTGTCACAGCTAGTGGTCACTGCTGCCAATCACCTTGAACACAGACAGGAAACCACGTGAATTATGCTAGTAGCAGACTCACACATAAATCACTGCAGGGTATCTCTTCTTTGTCAAGTATTAACTCTGACATGTACAACCCCTCTAGTAAAGTAGCCACAGTGTACCCAGTCTGCCCCATACCATTGCAGGTTGACAGTCGAACAGGTATGTATGTGCCACAGAAGCTTTGGGCCATAGGTAGATGTAAAGTGAGGGCAGACCTGTAGAGTATTGAGCAGTGCTGTTGTGAAAAATAGAAGCCAATACAGTTATCAATGGACTTTTTATTCCCTCCCCCACCCGTCATCTGCATCAATAATTATTATTCATATACTATGAGTATGTTGTTAACAAAACCTATTGTTGGGACATATGTTCTGTTATTGTTTATATATTCCATTGGTTTCATATTAGCATACCTTGTTCAAATACCATTATTGGAGGCCTGTTGCCATCATTATAATTTGCATGCTGTTAAAATGCTTACTGTTGTTCCATTTATGCATGCGTCCTGTTTGCTATGCAGCTGTTTTAAATCTGTTAGTTTGGGTTAATGGGAACACCCATGCATGCTGTTATAATATATGTGTTGTTCATGACTAACAAATATATATGGGAAAACCACAACACCATAACATGTTTGTAAAGGCAGATCCCGGCAGCGCCGCCTGTTCCACCCCATCTGGCCATGGCAATGGGCCCCAGCACATCTGGGACCCAACCCAGAACATCCTCATCTGCTGGTCCTGCACCACCTTTGGGTGGAACCGCCTCATGGGACAAGTCCCAACCCCCGGGCACGGGCACGGAGAGGAGCCCATCACCCGCCGATAGTTCTGGGTTATGGTGCGCAGCATCATCCACTCTGAGTTGGGCAGCACCACATGAAGGGCCACCTGGCACATCTCAATGGGCAGGCTGCCCCTCTTGTCCAGCCCCAGCACAGCCACCTTTGGGGCCATGAAACTGCAGTGGTGACTGTTCATGGGTGAGGACCTCATTCCCACTTTATATATTTGGGACTCATGGGCCTCTGATTCCCACCCACCCTCCCCATCCAAGTTGTTTACCTCCCTCATATGTCATATACCACCCCTATCTGCTGTCTTGTGTGTCATGTCTATCAGCAAATGCTACCCAACCTACCTCCCCAAACATGCCTACATCCCTTCCCCAACATCCCACTCTCTCCTAAAAAAAGGGGGGGGCATCTGTCCCACAGAAAACATCATCGCCAACTACATAGCTCTACATTTAGCCCCATGTACAATGCAATTAATCAATATACCCAAAATTATTATCCAAATGTCTATCACCAACACCCCTCCCTGTGGGGTGTGAGACTGTATATTCCAAAGTCTACACATTATTCACAGCTGTTGCTGCAGATGAAATGTAGAGATATGGTCCTTTCCTACACCCATCCTGCACATCCCTAGCTGGCTCTCCTAATGTTTTACCCCCTGCTTGCCTTCATTTCACCACTTTCCTACCACCCTTTTTTCTTTTCTTTAATTAAAATTAGCGCGGGTGTAAGTGGGAGTAAGCAGTGCTCATTGAAGGTAAGAGGGCTTAACCGTCTCTTAGCATCACTTAGCTCTGCAGAAAACCATGCAAACCTGCTTAAAATTGCTTTAATCACTCTGTTTCCATCAGCCCTTGTTCTGCCAAGCAACAAAATAATCAACGCTGCCAAGTCTCAAACCCAGGATGCTGTGCACTACAATCACAGCAACATACCATTACACCATCAGAGCTGTGGGAATTTGTAATGCTTTTACAAGCATATCATGCATTCTGGTCATTTAATATTAAGGAAAAAAAGTCATCATGTCCAAGTCTTGAACCCAGGACCCTGTGCACTACAATCACAGCAACATACCTCTACACCATCTGAGCTGTAGGCATGTGTAATGTTTTTACAAATGTATCATGCACTATAGTCATTTCACACAAGGGAAATATATATATATATATATATATCTGTAGTACTCTTATGTACATATATATGTATATATAAATACAAATATATACAAACATATATATATATATATATATATATATATATATATATATATATATACATATCTCTATCTCTCTCTCTCTCTCTCTATATATATATATATATATATATTTATATATATATATATATGTATATATATATATATATATATATATATATATATATATATATATATATATATATGTGTGTGTGTGTGTGTGTGTACATATATATATATATATATATATATATATATATATATATATATAGATAGATAGATAACCAACCTCTTACTGCAACAAGACATCTGCAAAAAGCCTGACAACGTGGGGGGATAAAGGGCAAACAATAGTGACATATTTGAAATATGGCTATTATATGCGTAGAAGTCTGCTAGAGTAGCGTGGTTTGATTTAACATATAATTCCTGATAGATCCCAAGTCTGAAACACAAATGAATGTCATTATTTACTGATGTCAATGCTCATATCATCCCCATCTCAGAAACCCACAACTGCTACGGGAACAGACCAAGCATATGAGCCACGTATCTGGACAGTGTCTAGACATCTGGACAGTGGAGAGGTATAACTTCAGTCATGTAACAGAAGATAAACAACAGTGAGAGCTGCCAACCATTTCAACCAGCACCCTCTGAACCACAGTAAGACCAACATGACACTACCAAAAACCAGCTCTGGGGAATTACCCATGTATTTCCAAATATAACATGCACTACAGGGATGGAACTGTAGGGAAAAGCAGATATTGGTGTGAAAATTTCTACCCACAACCATTTGCACCATAGTCACAGCAACATATCAGTGCCCCAAATGAACTCTAGGGTAGTCCGACTGTTTGAACAAACATATCCTGATGGCCAGTCACATATTCCACTGACATATACTGGCCCAACCCACAGTCTACTGGGAATCCTGAGGTGTTACAGGACATTTCCCAGTCTTCCCCTACAAACATATACACCTGATAAACCACCAGCAACTGTAGCAGCTAGCAGCATGCACAGTCAAATAGGAAAGGAGCTATGACACTCACATCTGCTACTCTCCCTAAGCAGCCCAACAAACATTTAGACACAACACTGCTACACAGTCTTGACAGTCTGTTAACAATGGAAAGACATACATAACTCTCAACTGTACAGATCTCCACAGAATGTTGAGGGTGTGGGACCATATTTATGGCCATTGCCACATACCACTTCCAGGAGTCTGCTAAGTCACTGGGATGATACCAGGGGTGCAGTCACTAAAAAATGATATAACATACCTCTGAACCTCTTACTGCAAGAAATCTGGACAAAACATGACATACTTGGGGACATGGGGCTAGAAAGAGGGACATATTTCACATAATGGTGTTACAAACTGCAACAGTTGCTGGTGTTACAAGGTTTGTTGTAACATAACATCCCTGAAGGATATGATGTCTGAAACACTAATGGATGTCAACATTTAGTGACTACAGTCCTCACATTATCCTACTGATTTCACGAAAACAGAAGTTGTCTGAGGAACAGACCAAACATAACAGGAAAACCTCTGGGCAGTCTGTGGACATCTAGACAATTGAGAGGTATGTCAGAGACATATCACTGTCAGAAGTCAAGTCACGCAGAAAATGCATGCCCAGAGAAACCCTGTTAATCTAGCAATCCTCTATGTGTATAACAGCAATACTTACTTGCAATCTGTATCCAATTCTGGAGCTTTGTCTCCCATGTTGCTGGGCTGTCTCCACATGTCTTGTCCTGAGAGGTATTTTCATTTACTGTCTGTGAAGCTGTAGCCCCCACACCTCCATAATGTCCTCCACATAGGCAAGGAAAAGGGGCAGGGCCCACATGAAGGACTTAATTATAGCACTATGTTGCTATGGCATTGGCTAATGGAAAGACAACACAGCTGCTCTGGATGCAAGTAGCAAGTGGGAGACACCAATTGGTGCACAGGTCATCACCTGCTCATGAGCATTACCTACAAAAGGCAAGCTGCTGCCTATGCAACACAGGTCTGGACCCATCTACACAAAGACAGATTGTGACTACACAAACCTCACCATTTCCAGTATTCTGAGTAAACTCTTCAGCACTATAATAGGTATGTCAATCATGTCAGTTTGTAATGGAATGCAGAAGGGGAGATGCAATAATGTCAAACAGGACATTAAACACTAGGTCACAACAAGACCTGCTGGACTCACATGCTGCTGTCCAGCACCTATGGTCATTCCTGCTTGTCCTGTCTACATTCACATGGATTACATCTCTGGCCTGAGTCACCCCAGCAAAGGTCAGCTCATGTATGACTACTGCTGGAGTGTCTGTTGTGCAATACTGAGTGTGGCACTACTAGGCCAGCTACCTGGGATGTTGTACATATTCATATGTCACCTGTGAATGCTACTATGATAAATATGCTTGTCCTACAAATATAGGAGATTTACATAGGGTATGTGCATAGTACACAACTGGCGCAGAAGTGTGTGTTGAACTGTATGTGATATACTGAGCCCATACTTGACAACTGTCCAGAGTTTTACAGACTGACCACATCTGCCTCATATTTGTAGTCAGTGCCTCTTACAGCTGTGTATTGTCTGGCAAATCACAGGCAACCCATTAAAGACTGAAGTCATAACAAAATAGCATACATTTGATTGTCAGAAGTCATATCCTGTGGAGTAGACCTGTGAATGTGACAATGTCTTTGCTGGCAACTATGTGTGTTTCAGTTAGATTCAAAACATGACACTATTTTCTGGCCTTTGCCCACCAGTGACATGTGCCCTTGTGCAGATGTCTTGCTCTAACAGGAGCTAGGTGTCTTAGCATGAAACCCATGTCAGTGCAGTTTATCTTGTCCTGTAGGATGCCGAAATTTGTGCAGTCACTGATATCTGCTTTGTAGCTATAGAGAGCACAACAGCCTTGCCAGGTTACTCATCCCATCATACATTTAGACACCAAATGGAGGGCTGCAAAGCCACAGGAGGTGGAGTGTTGAACATAACATATACATACACACCTCCAGGCTGGCCAGACTGCATGACGTGCGGTAGACATCCCAAGAGCAGTTAACAGTTGACAAATCACCTGCTCAAATCATAGGCAACTACAGGCCTCCAACCATGACTATGGACACCTACCGCATCTATTGGGACTTGCTGGAATCTGTCAGGATTCAATCATCTACCCTGCTCCTGTGTGACTTCAACCATAGTGTGCATGACCTATGCCACCTGAACATGAACGCACATAGATTCCTTGGCTTTGTCAATGGCAATGCAGTGGATCAGCCAGTCAACACTCCTACAACAGGAGGTAGTAACCTGTACCTGGTCCTAACCAACATGAGTAGCCACTGTAGCACTCCTACAGTGTCATCCTCCTTGGTAAGATCTGACCACATAGCTATCACTGTTCAGGTCACCATATCCCCTGCCCCCCCCCCCCTTGTCAGAGTCAAACAAAATTTACTTTACACAAATAACTATAACTCTCCTCAGAGCAGGTAGAAGTAACTTTACAGCTGACATCCCATTAGTTGGAAATAGCAGTAGTGTCCAGGCCTAAACCACAATACTATGTGGGCACCTACATAGCTGTATGGACTCATCAATACCTGACAGGACAACATCATCTCCCACAAGGTAGGGAATACATCCATGGTGGACAGCAGCAATATGCAAATACCATAACAGGTGGAAATAATTGCTGTACATGGCCAAGAAGGAACAGGTGCATTATTAGAAGCAATGTCACCTTGGTCTGCACAAGCAAATAAGGTCACAGGTGAATTACCCTAAGACTATCTTTGAGTGCAAATTGGACACATCCACCAAGGCCAATCACTAGGCCTTCCACACATGTGTCTTCAATCCCAGAGGCAACATACAAATCCGCTCTGTAGTGTTGGTCAATAACACCACATATACATATGGCATAAATATAGGCAACTGGCTGCAAACAGGTGAAGTGTAAACATCACCACCCGTCCCCCCATTGGTAAATGTGTGCATGCATGACACCTGCCCCCCCATCATCAGGAAGCAGGTCCATAATGCCCTTTCAGAGGCAACACACAGAAGTCTCCATAGGCCTGATACCATCTCTGACTGCATTGTACATGAACATAGACATGGGCTCTCAGATCCATTCGCACTGAAGTCAACCACAGCCTGAGCATCCCATCTGCACAGAGGACAGCCACTGTCATCCCTATATAAAAGGGTGGAGCAATCCACCAACCCAGACATTCATATGCACATCAGCCTAACTACCCAGCTGTGCAAGGGCATGGAAGGCAATATGAAGGACATTATGAACAGAGACATCAGCAACATCAAAATGCCTGACCCACACAGCATGGTATTGTCAAAGGGAGATCAGGCCTGTTAAACCTGGTCGACCCCTCTGAAGTGGTCAACAAACACAAAGATGAGGGGAAAATGGTGAACAATGCCTACCTTTACCTAGCCCAATTCTCTCACAATAATCCCCAGGTGACCAGGATACATATGCCTACACAGCTAGGTACCAACCTGTTTGTTACCAGATGGGTAGATAACTGACCCAATGATAGTGCCCACTTGGTCAAAGTAGTGGAACCCACCCCTAGTAGTAGAGTCTTCCAAAGCAATGTACTTCAAGGATTGGCCTGGAGGCCTCTACTGTTTCAGATATATGTATCTGAGGTACAGGACAGAAAAGTGGCCTGTGGCTGACCAGGTGTACAGATGCTTGCAAGCTGGCCACTGATTTACATTCCCATACTGATGTGAGCATCCCCCAAGAGGCCCTCACCCAATTAATGAGTGGTGCAAGAAGCATTTCTGCAAACTCAATGCCAGGAGAGGCATCATTCTCCTTGCTGTGACAGATGTCATCCACACTAATTATGACAGTAATGATGTACTGAACATGCAATCAGGTGTGAGGTGACCTTTGCACCAAGGTTGGTAGCAACCTGACAGTTCCCCACCATGTGGGCACCATTGTATGGAAGGCTGTCTACATGGCCCACTTCACAAATATGGGTATGTCATCCAGGAACCAGGAGGCCAAAACTTCCCTGTACTCCACCCTTATCAGATGCATTACCAAGTACAATGGCTCCTTTGGCATGTGCCTTGCCAAGCAAATGCTGCAGTTGCAGAGACCACAGAGGTTACTGACCAGGAAATTTCAGGGTCTGAAACACCTATCCTATACAGGTAGTCTGAAAGCCTTGTCCCTGTACTCAGTCTCATACAAACTGATCAAAAGTGACCTGTGTCTGGCATACAAGGCCTTGTCCAAACCAGCCTTGATGGCATTTCTGCATATCTGTAAGACAGATTGCACTCATGCATCACCCATGCAAGGCCCTCACCTGGTCTGTGACATATATAGTACTTGTTGGCGGGATAGTGTAGTGTCCTACACAACACACTGTCTGTAAAATACACTCACTCCCCATGTCTAGCAGTGTACGTGTATAGCTCTCTCGAAGAAGAAGAAGCTAGAAGACTGCATGGGAAATGGATGAGACAACCCTGGGATCCCGCGTGTGTCCCAGCTGGAAAGGGGAAACAGGTTCTGGCTTGGAAGGGGCATGGGCGAAAGTCTGATCCAGGCTGATGAGGGCATCAGGGACAATAGCCTGGTATCATCTTATGAGGCTATGCACCTTGTACGTTACATGTTTCCTGTATGTATTGCAAACTTTCCTGCAATGTTGTCTGAAATGAATCCCTGTGAGTCTGAACTGTGTGGGTACTGCAGTGATAGTGTATAGTCTTGTCCCCTCATCAGTTATCATTACATATTGTTACACCTTGTCATTGTGTGTGGTCTGTATAGCAGTAAGCCAGCTCTTACAGTACATGTATATGCACTTGGTGACACTGTATAGCTCACTCCAATAGTCTTGGTCTTGGCCACAATTACCATTCTGCTACTAGGCCCATCATACAGTAGAATTTATCACCCTTTATTGTGGGCCTGACAGTAGCAATGAAAGAGATGGATTGCGGCAGGCACAACTACCATAAGGTCTGCCCTGAAGGGCCCATACGTGTCACAGCTGTGCCAGACTGTACCAGGTGTGTGCGTGTGTGTGTGTGTGTGTGTGTGTGTGTGTGTGTGTGTGTGTGTGTGTGTGTGTGTGTGTGTGTGCGTGTGTGTGTATTAGCAAACATAATACCATAGGTTTATAGGTGTGTACTAGGCTAATGGCCCTGGGGCCTTTACAAGACTAGCCATAGGATTACCCTGGCATACTACCACCCAACCTTAGTTCCCAGTGCCTCTGTCGAGTAGAGCCACTGGTGTTATCCGTGGGATGAATTTTCATTTTCCCATCCACTCATCAAGATTTCTCTTGAAGAGGGTCAGTGAGGTGCTCTGCTTGACATGTATGGGAAGTCTGTTCCATAGCATGGGCAGTCTCTGGGTTATGAACCTGTCCCTCCAGCATGTTCTGTTAATTGTGGTATTGAGGTTGAGGTCTCTGGAGCATGTGGTGTGGAGGGATTGGGATTTCTTTAGATGTAGCATTTCTAACAGAGCTGGCTCAGACATGGCTTTGTAAGTCAAGTGGGGATGGCCTCTAAGTAGATGATATGAGACAGAGAATAGGTGGAGTTTTTTGAGTCTGTCCATATAGGACAAGTGTTTAAGGCCTAGGATCCTCTTTGTGAGGTATTTTTGTGGCCGCTCCAGTTGTTGCAGATGTCTAGTGAGGTACATGCCAAATGGGGCATTGTACTCGATGATTAGCCTAATGAGGGAAGAGTAGAGGGAGACAATGACCTCTTTCTTCCTAGATGCAAAAACCCTTAGTAATGAGATGTGACACACAGAAGGACTTTCTGACCACAGTGGCAATGTGGTGATCAAAAGAGAGGTTGCTGTCAACCTGTGTTCCCAGATCTCTTATAATGTCTTCTGTATTCAGTGGACTACCATCAATTTGATAATTCATGGGAACTGGGTTTTTCCCAAAGGGGATGATGACACATTGTTTGGCATTGGGCTTAAGGCCATGGTTCTGACACCAGTCGTTGATCACAGTGAGGCCATTCTGTAGGATGTCAACATCCCTTGGGGAGTTAATAATACCTCCCAACTTGCAATCGTCTGCATACTTTGAGTTCCTTCATGTTGGCCTGTATTTCAGAGACGTAGCTACTAAACAGGAGAGGATCCAGGACCGAGCCCTATGGGACTCCACTCATGACTAATCAGCAATCTGACTTGGAGTCAGCTACTTTCACACTGTGGCTTCTATCTGTGAGCCAGTTTGCAACCCACCTAGTGATATAGGGGTTGATGCCAAGTTTAGTGAGTTTTTCTACGATTCCTGAGTGGGAATGATTTATATCATAGTTCCTGTGTTGTCCTTATCCTTATTTGGATAAGAGGAAGCTTCTTTGTCCACCAGTGGGAGTGGGGAGCACTGAGCAGCCTATTTGTCCCTAAAGGAGTGGTTCCAGCCGAGCAACGTGTAGTTTATTGGCTGTTTTGGGCCATTTCCTAGCTCTTTTCAACCTCCTGCTATAAAGCCTGCTTTAGCATGCTTTTGAGCTTGTATACAACTCAGCACAGCTCCTTGTGGTGTCCTGCAGAGTTCTACAAGCAGCAGAGAGTGGAAGAGTGACTTTCCCTTGATTTATAAGTATTTTTCTGGCTTTCTTTTTTTAACTGCTGTATTTCGACTGTATTTCGCCTAAAAGCTTTTTCATATTACTAAACTAGCTCTGCAAGTTGATCCACTGTATTTTTGTTTGCTTCTGAACTGTTTGCACTTTAAAAAGTTTGTTTTTGCTTAATTTAACTGTTAGGCTAACACACTCAAGTGCACTAGCCGATTTAAAGCATTTACTGTTTGTTACTGTATCTTTTTGTCTGTTTGTAACCAAAAAAACAAAAAAAAAATATCCTTGTTTTCCCACCTTTACTGAACTAGAATAGTCCAGTCTTCAGATTTTGCTGATCTCTGGGCTGTGTCATAGTTCCTGTGTTGTCCTTATCCTTATTTGGATAAGAGGAAGCTTCTTTGTTCACCAGTGGGAGTGGGGAGCACTGAGCAGCCTATTTGTCCCTAAAGGAGTGGTTCCAGCCCAGCAACTTGTAGTTTATTGGCCGTTTTGGGCCATTTCCTAGCTCTTTTCAACCCCCTGCTATAAAGCCCGCTTTTGCATGAATTAGCGCGAAGTTGCTCATAGAGCAGCATCGGGCAGCGCCGGTTAATCAAGTTTAAACTATTTCTGGCTCCGCAAAGTCTGCTGTTCAATTTTTCCCTTAGAACTGCTCTACTTGTAATCTAAACAGTCTATTCTCTATCTGAAAAGCCCAGTACTTGCTCCTAAAGCATTTTTATACAGATAAAGCACTCTTAAACAAAAAGAAAGCACTTCATTCACATAAAATCCCCTTGAGTACCCATTTCCCTGTAGGTCCTTTCTGACTCAGTTACACAGCAATCCTTTACACTCATCTAGCATGTTGAAGAGTCAGTTGCTAGTGTCCTCTTTTGCTCAGCTGGTGAATCTGGGAATCTTGAGGCAATGTTACAACTGCCTCATGTACACAGACAACCCTCTCCTCCTCCCAACAAATACAAATATATGTGAGAGATGCAACTATATAGCCAAACTGGAGGCTGAGCTCTCTCAACTCAGTACTGGCAAAACCTGTCAGGAGGAGAAGGTGACCATGCACAACACAAACCCAGTCTCACATAGACCTATCACAACTGCAAACCAAACACATAAACACACAAGAACAAACTCGGAGGCTCTTATTTAAAATCTACCAAAACAGCAGAGGCCTCCAAAGCAGACACCCAAGCGTCCACTACCTGAAGACATAGCACATGCAACACATAGTTCACAAAGTCAGTGTGCTAAACAGTCACAGCCCTTAAGGTCAAACAACATGCCAGATACACTTGTAATAGGTGACTCCATAGTCAGACACACTGACGTCCCGCTCACCAGACTGAACAAGGAGAGGGTTACAGTAAGCTGCCTGTCGGGCTCTAGAATCCGCCACATAACACAAGCACTCAGGTCACTCCAAAGCAAGTACAAATATGACTCAGTCATTGTCCATGCTGGTGTGAATGACCTGAGATGTAACTCCCTGGACTACATGAAAAGAGATATAGAGGAGCTCTCTGATTATGTAGCCCAGGCCAGTATGACCCTGACCCTGAGCAGCATTTTACCCTCACCAAGAATGATGCCACAGTACAAAGACAAAATGATCAGCTTTAACAATTGGCTTAATTACTGGTGTCATTCTAAGGGGATCCAATGTCTGCCTGCTTGGGATGACAGGCTTGACAAGCCATGCTGCTTCGCAAGGGATGGCTTGCACCTGTCCTGCCCTGGGCTTTCGGATATTGGCCAAGGCTCTTTCCACCCCCACAGTGCCTTTTTTAGGCAAGGCTCAAAAGACAAACCCACCTCCCTAGAAAACACAAGTGGAAAAAAACTAAGGGTAGTGCTGCTCAACACCAGAAGTCTAAACCTCAAGATGCACACTCTTGAAGCCCTCCTCAGTATGGAGAACATCGATGTCTGTGCAGTGACTGAAACCTGGTCCAAGGCTCCTGAGAGCACCCCAGCACTGCCAGGTTATACCTCATATCATGTTTTCCGGCCCCAAAACTCGGACCGAACCACAAAAGGAGAGGGAGTATCCATATTCATCAAAGATACCCACACCTCCAGGTTAGTGGCAATGCACAAAGCATTGGAGACCATCCAGGTGCAACTAACCATAGGCAAAACTGCCCTACAGTTTGTAGCATGCTACAGACCACCCTCTCAAACTCAGGAACCCCACTCAGCCTTCCTGAAGACACTGGAGAGTATGAATGTCTCTCCAAATACCATCATATTGGGAGACTTCAACTACCCAAACATAGACTGGGAACATTACTCAAGCCCAAACACCCTAGCCCAAAGGTTCCTAGAATTCATAAACTCAAATGCGATGGAACAACTAGTCACCACTCCCACAAGAGGAGATAATATACTAGACCTGATCATCACAAACATGGGGTTACAATGCTCCACACCGGAAGTATACCCCTTATTGGTGAGATCAGACCATAAATTAATCTCACTGGAAATCCACATCCCGCCCCCACCCCCTGCACAAAAGACCACAGTAAAGAATTTCTCAAAAGCCTACTTCACACTTCTTAAGACTGAAGTGGTATCCTTCAAGGCCCCTGAGCCAGTGGAAACCACAGCCCACACCGCTGAATCCTTTATAAACGCCTTCTATGGAGACCTTCAAGAATTCATGGATCATGCAATCCCTAATAAAACCAAGACCCATTCCCCCAAAGGCAGGCGTCCTGTCTGGTGGACCCCAGCCATTAACAAACTTTACAACAGGAGGAGGAAGCTACTACATGACAGAGCAAAATCCCTAAAAGGGAAGGCATCTCTGATCAGTACTAGCAAAAAACTACGTTCACTCATAAAATCACCCAAGGCCAACTTTGAGAGAAAAATCGCAAAATACAATCACAAGGCTTTCTTTAGCTATGTTAGAAACCTGGGTGGAAACTCCCAGATATGATCAGAGTTAGTCCAAAATGACACAAAATACACTGAACCCACAGACATTGCCAACATTCTGGCAGACAGGTTCAGTGCAAATTTCTCCACCCCCTCTCCCCCAAAAGGAGAAATATCTATCCCAGCAGAGTGTAGCCTCCCTAACATCTCAGATGCCCAGGTGACAGCCGCCCTCTCCAAAGCAAAAAACACAGCATCAATGGGACCGGACGGTGTCCCGGGCTGCGTGCTACATGAACTCCAAGAGGAACTAAACCCACACATAAGGCTGCTGTTTAATCTTAGCCTTACTACTGGATACGTACCCAAAGAGTGGCATACAGCAACAGTGGTCCCACTCCACAAAGGAGGTGCTTCTACGGACCCTGGAAATTACCATCCCATAAGCTTGACGAGCCTGGTCTGCAATGCTATGGAAAGGATCATTATGGAACTCATAAACAAAGAAATTGGGGACCTACAGACATTGGACCCTACCCAGTTCGGCTTTGTCAAGGGCAGATCCTGCCTTTTGAACCTGGTCGACATTTTTGAAACAGTCACTAAGGCCATTGATGAGGGTAAGGCAGTTCACACAGCCTATAAAACAAAAGGAAACTCAAACCAAGAAAACCAAATGTCCACGGGAGGCTAATGAGCAACAAAAAAAACAAAAAACCACAAGAACAACAAATAGGGTATATCAGTTCACACAGCCTACCTTGACCTTGCAAAAGCCTTTGACACAATACCCTACTCGGGCATCATAGACAAGCTCACCAGCTTAAATGTAAACCCGTATGTCACAAGATGGGTTACAAACTGGCTCAAGGACAGAACCAACAAGGTCAGAATTGCTGGAGCCATGTCAGACTCTAAGCCAGTCACAAGCGGTGTCTCACAGGGCTCAGTCCTGGGACCCCTCTTGTTCCGCATTTATTTTTCCGAGGTGCAAGCAAACATTGGAGGATTGTGGCTGACAAAGTTCGCAGATGACTGCAAACTGGGTGCCATAATTGATACTCCAGCGGACACAAGCATCCTTCAGAAAGGCCTCATAGAAATGGATAATTGGTGCCAGAGCCATGGCCTTAAACTGAACAGCAAGAAATGTATAGTCATACCCTTTGGGAAAAACAAGGTACCCACAAATTACCACATAAGTGGTAATCCATTAAGTATGGAGGAGGTAATCAGGGACCTAGGGACCCAAGTTGACAGTAACCTCTCATTTGACACTCACATTGCCAAGGTGGTTAGGAAGACCTTCTATATTGTCCACCTTATCATGAAGGGATTCACATCTAGATCAGGAGAGGTCATTGTGCCCCTGTACTCTTCTATTATCAGGCCCATGATTGAGTACAATGCCCCATTTGGGATGTATCTTACCCGACACCTGCAGCAGTTAGAAAGACCTCAAAGGTTCCTCACCAAGAGGATAAAGGGTCTCAAACATATGCCATATGCTGCCCGGCTGAAGAAACTCCAGCTCTATTCAGTCGCATACCGCCTACTCAGAGGCGATCTATGCCTGACGTACAAGGCCATGTCCAATCCCAAATTAATGGACATGCTCCACCTCAGAAAATCCAAATCCATCAGAGCCATGAGAGCGAGAGATTTGAACCTCAACACAGAAATAAATAGGACGTGCTGGAGAGACAGATTCATAACCCAGAGGCTCCCTACACTCTGGAATAGAATCCCAGTCCATGTTAGGCAGAGCCCCTCACTGACTCTCTTCAAGAGAAATCTTGACGAGTGGATGGGAGATCGTAGGTTTACTCTAGGGGTCATCTCTGTGTCACTACTAAACAGAGGCACAGTAAACTAAACCCTAAATGGGCTTAGTATTCTCATCCCAAGGGTTGGCGAAAGCCACACACACTCTGGCTAGGCTTATAAATGCCCTAGGGCAGATAGCCTAGTATGAACCTATGAACCTATGATATCAAAAGCCTTGGCCAGATCAAGGTAGGCTGTATGAACCACCTTGCCTTCATCCACAGCTCTGGTGACTGAGTCAAAGAAGTCGACTAAGATGAGTAGGCATGATCTACACTTCACAAAACCAAACTGTGTGGGATCCAGACTTTGGATATTCCCTATGTCCTTGTTTATTAGGTCCATGATGATGTATTCCATAGCTTTGCATATCAGACTCATCAGGCTAATGGGGCGATAGTTCCCAGGGTCTGTAGTCACTCCTCCTTTGTGGAGAGGGATAATTGTAGCAGTGCGCCATTTGGCAGGGACAACTCCTGAGGTGAGGCTATGATTGAACAGAGCACACAGATGAGGTGCCAGTTCACTCTTTAGTTCATGTAGAATACAACCAGGGATATTGCCAGGTCCCACAGAAGCTGTATTCTTGGCCTTGGACAGTGCTGTTTTAACCTGTGCGGCAGTAATACTGGGTGCCTGGCAATCTACTGGTATTGTGATTGGTCCTTTGGGGGGGAGAGGGGGTTAAAGTTGGCACTGAATCTGTCAGCCAGTGTACTGGCAATATCTGTTGGCTCAGTATAGGAGGTACCATTGGGTATTTATGTACATAAGTTGTGTTCCCCTCACAGGTGAACATAGGGGTTGGAGTCGCTTCCCCTCACAACCTGATGTCAGTGTCTTAGTGGACTCCTGTGATGATGGTGGTCATAGTGAGGCACAGTTGGGGTTGCTGGTGCCTGGATTCGTGCCACTGTTTGGTATCCTACTTTCACCCAACATGTGCCCACACACAGTCAGTATGCCCGCACATGCCCTGTCCCCAGCAGACACAGATAATGGACAGATTAAAGGTGGTGGCATGGATCAGGCTAGTGGGCTGAGTATAGCGAGTGTGAGTGCAGACACTAGCTATAGGCAGAGAGCAGATGGGGTTGCACGTAGGCAGATAGGCATGGGTGCTCAACAGAGGACTGTTGTCCATCAAGCCCCTGTTGCAAGTGCCACAGCAGGTGTCACCAGGCACATGTTATGGTCCATCATGGAGGCACAGGTGTGTACTGACTGCAACACCAGACAGATGATCAGGGTCATGAATGCAGCACTCCCTGACATGACCTCCACAGCAGTTGTGATGCCATACATCATCTTGTTAATGTTGGGGATAGATAGTGGGGTGAGACATTGTCACTGCTCGACCATGCAATGTCTGTGCTTGAGCATGTAGTGGGAGTAGGGCATCAGCCAGGTGGCTGTAGGTAAGTGACATGATCAGCTGTGAGCGCATATGGCCATGCACATTCACAGTCCTGTAGTGGCAGTGCCAACAGCACTACTGAAGGGAGGGTGCTGTCCACACCACACTGGAGCAGGCCACAGGCATGTTGTCCTGGCCAGTCCAATCAGGGATGTGGATCCAGCAGACAGCAGTCACCATCAGGGAGTAGTGCTGCATCTGTTCTTGGGCCTGGTGGTGCCAGTGATACTCCTGGAAGAACCTGTTACCGCATCCCTGCTGGGAGATGGTGAACCATATATCCTGCCATGTATGGTCCACACTTGTCCAACATAGCTCTGTGTTGGGCATCCACATTGCTTGCTGGTGTGCACACAAACACTCACACATCCCTATCCAAGGCCAGTCACAACCCAACATGCACAGATCCTCTGCATGGCCCAGTTGAACATCACAAGAAAAAATATATCCAGCCCCAGGAGAAGTTTGAAACAATTTGTAGATATATTTACAAGGACAAACCCAAAAATCCATAAGCAGCAAACTGGTTTTGGCTGAGAATTCACCTTCTTCAGTGCATAGTGTGAACAGACACTTACACATGTTTATATGGAAAATAATCAGAAGAATTGATTGCAATCATCCATTATTAGTTTAAACAATTAAGCATATCAGCTTAACTCATTCAGGCCAGGACTAAACAGTGCACCTAGCCTAACAATCCAACCTGATTCTTTCTGATTTAAAATAGTATGCCATCCTGATTTACATGTTTTGTTATGTTCAATTCTGTCAATTATAGTGAACGTGAACTTAGCGGTTTTGTGTTGCAAAGTGTGTTTATATAGTGCATTGGATAATCTATTATTGTTAATATCACTTAAATGTTCACTGATTTTGAATCTGAAAGGTCTATATGTTTGCCCTACATAGAAAGCAGAACAAAAACAGGTGGCTAAATAGATTGCCCAATCACTACTACAGTTCGCAAAACATCTGATTTCATAAACTTTGGATGTATTTTTGCT
This sequence comes from Protopterus annectens, assembly GCF_019279795.1. NCBI lineage: Eukaryota > Metazoa > Chordata > Ceratodontiformes > Protopteridae > Protopterus > Protopterus annectens. The sequence goes on along the minus strand of NC_056745.1, from coordinate 1,104,675,459 downwards.
GGTGAACTCCTTTGTTTTGACTATATGTTTACAGGTGTGACAGTGACCACAGGCTATGCTGCCTGTCAATTTGTCTCCAAACAGTATTGTTTGTTGTTTAATTGACTCAGTGTGATGTTTATAGTGTGTAAAGTATAAATTAATAGTTCTACCTCTATGATATGAAAATGAACAACGAGATGTAAGACAATGACCTAATTTTTCTTGGGCCAACAAAATGTCCCAATGGTTATTAATGATGTCCCTGAACCAATTTGTATTAGATCCAAAAGCGGTTACTAATCTAATGGGTTGTGAAGTTTGTTTTTTAGAATTGGTTTGGTCTCTATATTGCAATAGCTGAGTTCTGTCCTATTGGTCAGCAAAAATCTGTGCATGATTCAATGATTCTGCCTAATACCCTCTATTGAGAAATCTCTGAGTGAGATCATGTTGGCAGGGCCAATGAGACTGTTCAGAGGAACAAATCCATTTAATACATAGATATTGAGATTTGGGAATGTTTTGGATGATGGGCATGGATAATGGCTAGAAGCATGTAATAATATGTTGTACTGTGGGAACTTTCTATGTACCTGTGTCTCCAAAGTATGATCCATCTGTCTAATAATGGAGACATCTAGAAAAGTGATATTGTGATATTCAATACTGAGTGTAAATTGAATCCCTCATTTATTTTCATTTAGATATTCTACAAACTCCTTGGCATAAGGTATATCACTCCGCCACACCATCCAACAGCCATCCAGATAGTGTCTCCAAATATCTATCTGGTCCAAAAATATGTTGTGATTGTCATTATATATAAATTGTGCCTCCAAATATCCCATAAAGAGGTCGGCATGGATGGGAGCAAAGGATGCTCCCACCGCCGTGCCTTGGACCTGCAAATGACACCTCCCATTAAAGTAAAAGACATTTTTGGACAACATATGTTCCGTCAAACAAACTAATAATGTGTTGAAACCAGGAGTGTATAAGTCAGATCTATCTAGCCAGTATTGGATAGCCTCTAATCCCGCCCAATGTGGAATGCTAGTCTATAGGGAGGTGACGTCTAATGTACATAGATACCAACTGGATTCTAACTGTGTATCTTGAATAATATTAAGAAATTGTGTGGTGTCCTTAATTCTAGACCTAATTAGAGGTAATAAGGGATGTAAGTATTCAGCTAAAAAGCTGATAAAGGTTCCGTTAATGATCCCCTGCTAGATACAATTGGTTGTCCTGGAGGATTAGTGGGATGTTTGTGTATCTTAGGCAATAAATAAAGATATTGTGGTTGGGGATCAGAAACCTTGAGTTGTTTGCAAGTTATTAAACTAATAATGCCTTCCTCTATGGCTAGGTCTAGAAAAGAATCTGATAGCTGTTTTACTGCCTCGGTCTGATACATGTCCCAGTCCATGACAACTTCCCCTCCTTTGTCTGCTGGCAGAATGACTAGCTCATGCTTCTTGCTAAGATCTTGTAAGGCTAACTGTTCAGGTCTAGATAAATTAAGCTTTCTATGATGTATTTCATGATGAAAATGAAAATCTTTGAGTACACACTCCTTGAACACTGCAACATGTTTGTCCATGGGACGCATAAAACTATATTTCCCAAATCGAAAATCAGTAGAACTTTGAGTATCCTGTGTATCAGAAAGGAATATTTTTAAGTTAAGTAATCTGCAAAAAATATTAACATCATCCACCAAGGTATGCTGAGACACTAAAAAAGATGGAACAAAATTGAGACCCTTATTGAGCAGTTTTATTTCAACTTTTGACAGGTTGTAGGAGGAGATATTGTGCACATTATCAATGTTCAATGGGATGTTATCTTCTCTAATAACTGTTGAATGTTGTGTATGCCTTCTGTGTTTTCTACCCCCCTATGTTCCTACCTCTAAAGGGTCCCTATTTGGTTTTCCTTTGACTGCTGGAGATTCTTGGGTAGAAAAAGAATCCAAATCAGTGACAGAGGAAGAATCCTCACCTGATGTTCCACTATAACCCTGTTCTTTATTTTTTAGTGTAGATCGTGGTCTTTTCTTTCTATTGGTTACCTTGGGGCAAGAGCCATGAAAGCATACATATTTCTGTGTAACAAAGGGTTTACCCTTATCATAATCCATGGTATCTCTCTGAAATTTTTGGGTTTTCTTCTTAATCATTTGTTCTTCTACTAGTGATAAATCTTTGGCCAGATTATTCAAATGTTTGTTAAAAAAGGTCTCCCCTTCATAAACTCTAACTTCCTCACAATTAGCAGTGACATCCAATATACATTGGTTAATAGTTCTTTCATAATAATCAGTCAGGGCATCCACAAAAAGCATGGAAGCTTTATGTTGTGCTTGGCTCCAGTTATGGGATAATTAGTAATCTATCTGGTTCACTAATGGTTGGATCCGGACTCTAAGGCCTCTTGGTGTTATATCCTTTAGCTTATACGCTTTAAATAATTTAAGATGCCATATGTTGGACCTTAGTTTTCCTCATATTTTTTGTTATTTTTTTGAAATAGAATACCACAAAGACTGTCTGGATCCTCCCTTGCTGGAATGGAAATCATTGAATTGGGTTGTACTAAACCAAAAATTTCTAGATTGTCACGGTCAGCTGACAATCCTTCCAGTAATTTGGTGAGATCCATATTTAAAGGTGTTCCAAATCAATAAATAAGTTCCAAAATGTCCTACAGCCAGACTTAGTAGGTCAAGTGGATATAACTAGTAAATGTAAACTTATTCAAGGTATTAAACCACTCTAAAAGTGTTTATTTATCCAAACCAAATAGAAACCTTTATCAGCTTTTTTAACTGAATACTTACAGCCCTTATTACCTCTGGTTAGGTCTAGAATTAAGGACACCACACAATTTCTTAATATTATTCAAGATACACAGTTATAATCCAGTTGGTATCTATGTACATTAGACGTCACCTCCCTATACACTAGCATTCCACATTGGGCGGGATTAGAGGCTATCCAATATTAACTAGATAGATCTGACTTATACACTCCTGGTTTCAACACATTATTAGTTTGTTTGACAGAACATGTGCTGTCCAAAAATGTCTTTTACTTTAATGGGAGGTGTCACTGGCAGGTCCAAGGCATGGCGATGGGAGCATCCTTTGCTCCCATCTATGCCGACATCCTTATGGGATAATTGGAGGCACAGATGACAATCACAACATATTTTTGGACCAGATAGATATTTGGAGACGCTATCTGGATGACTGTTGGATGGTGTGGTGGAGTGATATACCTTATGCCAAGGAGTTTATAGAATATCTAAATGAAAATAAATGAGGGATTCAATTTTCACTCAATATTGAATATCGTAATATCACTTTTCTAGATGTCTCCATTATTAGACAGATGGATCATACTCTGGAGACACAGGTACATAGAAAGTTGCCGCAGTGCAACACATTATTACATGCTTCTAGCCATCACCCGCACCACATCATCTGAAACATTCCCAAATCTCAGTTTCTACGTATTAAATGGATTTGTTCCTCTGAACAGTCTCACAGGCCCTGCCAACATTATCTCACTCAGAGATTTCTTAATAGAGGATATCAGGCAAAATCATTGAATCATGCATGGATTTTTGCTGACCAACAGGACAGAACTCAGCTATTGCAATATAGGGACCAAACCAATTCTGAAAAACAAACTTCACAACCCATTTGGTTAGTAACCACTTTTGGATCTAATACAAATTGGTTCAGGAACATCATTAATAACCATTGGGACATTTTGTTGGCCCAAGACAAATTAGATCATTGTCTTATATCTCATTGTTTATTTTCATATCGGAGAGGTAGAACCATTAATTCATACTTTACACACTATAAACATCACACTGAGTTCATTAAACAAGAAACAATGCTGTTTGGAGACAAATTGACAGGCAGCACAGCCTGTGGTCACTGTCACGCCTATAAACATATAGTCAAATCAAAGGAGTTCACCAGCAAAAATACATCCAGAGTTTATGAAATCAGATGTTTTGGGAACTGTAGTAGTGATTGGATAATCTAGTTAGCCACCTGTTTTTGCTTTGCATTCTAATTAGATCATTGTCTTATATCTCGTTGTTTATTTTCATATTGGAGAGATAGAACCATTAATTCATACTTTACATACTATAAACATCACACTGAGTTGATTAAACAAGGAAAACACTGTTTGGAGACAAATTGACAGGCAGCACAGCCTGTGGTCACTGTCACTCCTGTAAACATATAGTCAAAACAAAGGAATTCACCAGCAGAAATACATCCAGAGTTTATGAAATCAGATGTTTTGGGAACTGTAGAAGTGATTGGGTAATCTAGTTAGCCACCTGTTTTTGCTTTGTGTTCTACGTAGGGCAAACATCTAGACCTTTCAGATTCAGTATCAGTGAACATTTAAGTGATATTAAGACTAATAGATTATCCAATGCACTATATAAACACACTTTGAAACACAAAACAGCGAAGTTCATGTTCACTATAATTGACAGAACTGAACATAACAAAACATGTAAATCAGGATGGCATACTATTTTAAATCAGAAAGAATCAGGTTGGATTGTTAGGTTAGGTGCACTATTTAGTCCTGGCCTGAATGAGTTAAATTGATATGCTTAATTGTTTAAACTAATAATGGATGATTGCAATCAATTCTTCTGATTATTTTCCTATATAAACATGTGTAAGTGTCTGTTCACACTAATGCACTGAAGAAGGGGAATACTCAGATGAAACCGGTTTGCTGCTTATGGATGTTTTGGGTTTGTCCTAGTAAATATATCTACAAATTTTTTTGAAACTTCTCCTGGTACTGGATATATTTTTTCTTGAGTTTCATATTGGTTTAATCTGTGTACCCTGTCTCCTTGCATGTATTTGGTTGGTCCCCAGTTGAACATCACCCCTCCAGGCACACATACACACACACACACACACGCACACACACGCACACACACACACACACACACACACACACACACACACACACACACACACACACACACACACACACACACACACACACACACACACACACACACACACACACACACACACACACACACACACACACACACACACACACACACAGACACATCTAGATCCAGCTTACGCCTCTGGCAAGCCAACATCACAGCTTGTGCATGTGATGGTACATATGCCACAACCCTGTTATCCATGCCATCAATGCACAGGCATGCTCATATGGGTCTAATGAACAGGGTGACTATGGTACGGTGTAGCAATGTCATGCTAAGTAAGGTGCTGTCTGCTGGCAGTAGTTATGGGTACATATCGTGGTGTATGTACATTGTTAGCCATAATGCACTATTGCTGTTAGTACTGCTGACTGACTGCAGTGTCACATGCAGTATTCTGGTTGTGTTCTAGGTGTCTGTGCATCTGCAGGTTGTAGACCTGCTGACAGTAGCAATGATGAGTAAGGAGGAATGGAAACGCAGTGACCTTTTCATAGCCAAAGTACAGCTGTACATGTACATGTTTACTAGGTGTGTTTACATGCAACACTGTGTGAGGTCCAGTTGTGGCAGACAGTGTGACCTTGCATACATACCCTTGACACAGCCACCTAGCCTGCATACATGTCACCTGGGTGTTCTGTAGGACTGCAGGCTCACACATACAGAGGAGGTTACTTGGTACTGGTACTAGGTCTTTCACCAGCTTAGCCATGACATTCACTGCAACAGATTCAGCTATCAGCACCTGTTGCTTCTGCCATTTCTGTCACATCCACTTGACCATCATGCTTCTGAAGAGGGTTTGCCTGGTACTGTGTATGACAGGTTTAGGGTATGTATTCCTGACACAGGTCAGCCTGTGTTAGTCTAACCTGAGAGTCACCAGCATGTGTGTCTGCTTTCTCATATGCATGTCTGGCCTCTCATGCTGGTAGTGCACACAGAGTCATAGTCCTGTACATGGAACAACTGATGAAGGGCTTAGCACAGCCCCTACCTGCACAGTATTACAAACGATAGCACTAGATACATAACATAGACAGCACAGTGGTACTGTAATGTGGCTGTGTCTACCACTACTATTGAAGTGAGAGACAATTGCAGGGACTGTTAGGATTGGCAATGGTGGGTTCAGAGGTCCTTAACATGTTAGAGCCATCTCACACACACAGATGCACACTGCTGCATGGGGAAATGCATTGAGACAAACATGCACATGGAGGTAACACTCATCAGAGAAGATGACCTACCCATCTGTTAACATACAATACCCTGTGATATGACCATTGCACCACAGTGGCTTGGTGTTAGAAACTATATAACTGTGCTTGTACGGTGGATGACATCTGTATGTACCAACACTAGGTTGGGAATGGGGGAGTTCACAGGGTGGAAGAGGCACACAAAATGGTATAGGCATCACATACACACACTGAAGACAGCCACAGTGGCTGTGCATACAGAAACACATACACAGTTGCCAGTAGACATATTAGTAACCCTACGTATCCACTTGTATGTACTATAGTACTGCGTACACATGCCATGTTCCACATACATTATATGCCTTGGATATTCCACACAACTTCTTATAACAGGTACTCTTTCAAATGCATTCATAGATGGTGGGATAACCCACCAGACATATTGATTGTTCTCTTTTACTGCTGCAACATACCTGCACAAGTGATAGTGTGACAGACTTTGTATTAGCATGATGTGTCAGTCAGGTATGATGTCTGATGCTGGCATGTGTGCCAGTCCAGTAACTGTGAGATATTTGGCAATGATATCACAGCACATTATCAGGGGACACAGACCACATATAGATTGCAAACATGTGGATATCCAATGTACATCTGCATAGATGTCCGGTATGTGCTGTGTAGTGTTACATGGTGCATGTGAGGCAGATGCCATTAACAGGGACTTTAAAGTAATGTCATGGGTTGGAGGTCAACAGGCCTTAACATTGTATAACCTACACACACAGGGGATAAGCTTCACACACTACTATAGTCATTGGTATTGAGATTAGAACCCCTACCAATCTAACTATTTTCACTATAGTATTACATGCCACAGAGCTTAGAGAGCTGACAAGTGTATACAGGTACATCTAGGGTGAATGACATCAGCAGGCCTTGTAAAGTAGGGCAATAGGAGATGTACTGGGTTGTACACATCTCAAAATGGTATAACCCACATCCCCAGATGATATGAGTCTCACCCAAACACACTCAATCACACATACATACACACACACACACACACACACACACACACACACACACACACACACACACACACACACACACACACACACACACACACACACACACACACACACACACACACACACACACACACAGTTGCCAGTATTGAGATTAGAACCCCTACCTATCTAGTTATGTATACTACAGTGTTATGCAGTTATCACACAGGTCACGGAGCTTATAGGATTTTCTCAGTGTCACAGGGTATATCTATAGTGATTACATCGAGAGCCCTTGTAAAGTATGGCAATTGGAAATGTACTGTGTGGGAAGGACATCAAAATACGTTACCCTACAAACATAACACACACACAAACACACACACACACACACACACACACACACACACACACACACACACACACACACACACACACACACACACACACACACACACACACACACACACATTTGCCAGACCTGGTAGAATGACCCTGCCTATTTATTTATTTGGACTATAGTGTTATACAGTTATCACATGCACTACATATCTTACAGGGCTGACAAGTAAACAAAGGTACTTCTAAGGTGAATGTCATCAGCAGGACTGCTAAAGTATGGCACTGGGATGTGTACTGGGTGGGAAAGTCCACAAAATAGTTCATCCTACACACTTACAAACTCTTGAACATACACTTACACACATACCCCCATGCACACACACACACACACACACACACACACACACACACACACACACACACACACACACACACACACACACACACTTGCCAGACCTGGTAGTAGGACCCCTGCCAATTTAGTTATTTGTACTATAGTGTTACACAGGACTGCTAAAGTGGGGCACTGGGTTGTAAAGTCATCAAAATATTTTATCCTACAAACATACACACTTACAAACCCTTGAGCATACACTTATACACACACATTTGCCAGACCTGATAGTAGAACCCCTGCCTATCTAGTTATTTGTACTATACTGTTTCATAGTTATTGCACATGCCACAGAGCTTATAGGGCTGGGGATGTGCAAAGGTGCTTCTAAGGGGAATGACATCAGCAGGACTGCTAAAGTAGGGCACTGGGAAGTGTTGTGGTGGGAAGATCATCAAAAATATATCATCTTACAAACATACACACTTCCACACACTTATACATACACATGTTTGCCTGAACTGGGAATGTAACCCCTGCCTATCTATTCATTTTTACTATTCTGTTACATCGTTATTGCACACCCCACAGAGCTTATGGGTCTGAGGCTGTGTGAAGGTACTTCTAAGGGAAATGACATCAACAGGACTGCTAAAGTGGGGCACTGGGAGGTGTTGTGGGTGGGAATGACCTAAAACTGTTTCACCTACAAACAAACACACACTCACTCATCCACTCACTCTCATTTACCAGGACTGAGATTAGAACCCCTACCTCTCTAGTTATTTGTATTATAGTGTTACACAGTTATTGCATGCACTACAGAGCTTATAGGGCTGATAGGTGTCCAATGGTACTTCTAAGGTGAATGACAGCAGCAGATCTTGTGAAGTAGGGCAATGGGAAGTGTACTGAGTGGGAACAGCCTCCTAATACCTAGACCTACAGACACACACACACACACACACACACACACACACACACACACACACACACACACACACACACACACACACACACACACACTGCCAGGTGATGTGATATTATAACCCCCACCTCAGTGCTATTGCACAATGGAGCTCATCTTCATGCTGACATGTGCGACTGGTTACAACCAGTATGCCACTGTCTGCAGCAGGACATCACACTATGCCATTTAAGGTATCCTTGTGTGTGACTCACTCTTTGTGTGTCCCCCTGTGTCTCTCCCTCTGTCACTGTCTATCTCTCACTTCCCCACATCTATGTGTGTGTATACTTGACATATTGTTATCTGTTGCCCATATATATGTCTGAGTATCACATGCAAAAGATGCAGATATATCACATATGGGCCACCTACAGCTAGCTGAGGGTAATCCTATCTGATGTGTGTGTGTAGGGACAGTTAAGGTGTTTATAGCTATCTGTATGCAAAGACATATATACAGAATGCAATAATATAGTCTGATGTGGGTTCCAACATGGCCTGTGATTTTCTAAGTGTAACAGCATGCCCAGTATGATCTCCTATAGTGAGAGTGGGACTCCATTCCAGAGATAGATGTAATCTGGTCCAGGGCTTTGTATGCTACAGCCATACCTCTCAGAAGTAAACAGGAATTTCCTAGGGGTACTGGGTCTGTTGAGCAGACATTTTCTGACATCTCTGTAGCCTGACACTGCAATGTAGTGTGTCATTACCTAGTGACAGACATCCTCTTATCATCACAGTGCTTTACCAGAGGAATGCAAGATGTATGATGCACAGACCAATATTATGAGCCCGACTATATACAGTTTTGCTCAACAAGGTCAGTTGGCAGGTGTGGCTGCAGCCAGTTGACTGATGACACTGTGTAAACAGTCCAGCAACTTGGTGATAAACTGGCTGTGGATCTCCTGCTTGTGTGATACATCGTTTGGCAGATTGTCCAGGTGTTTGCCTAGATGTTTCATATATAAACTTGTGTTTTTATGCAAGTTAGTTGCATATAATTGAAGACTGATTCCTGCTAATGTGAAACCCCTCATCCTACCAACTTTCTCAGTATGTAAGGGCAATATTTGCAACACATACCTATCATTGTGCCTTTGTCCCACTTTTATTTATGACCTTGTCCAAATGTCTTTTTTGTCAGAGGTTGAAAGGTATGGGTGTGGGTACAGAGTGCATTTTACTGTGCAGACATGTCCATTACATGTGTAGTATATTCCACATAGCACTGTGACTTCCAGGTATGTCAGTGGCAGAGCAGTACAGAGTAATGTGGTCAACCACTGACAGACAGTTGTGTATAGGCTGGTGGCTTGCTATGATGTTAGTAGGGTATTGGCCATGAAGCCCTTATAACCCACACAGATGAGAGTGTAGCCCATGTTAAGACATGTCAGCACACAGAGCCCCTGTCCAGCAGGTATGCAGGTGGAAACACAAGACTGTCTTCTGTGTTTCCTGTGCACTTATACAGGGAGGACATCACTAGGGATATTGAGGCACTTGGCTTGCTGTTGACCTGGAGTGAATTCCACAGATGGAAGGTGTGGTACATGTATCTGTCATACCAACAAGCCATACTGATATCACAGCCCAGATTGATGCTGCACTGCAGGTTGATGGAGTTGTCCTTGAGTTCCAGATGTACTACAGTCCCATCAAGTCAGGGAATACCTCTCAACATTTTTGTGCAACACATCTGGACAAAATCCAACAAAATGGGGGGGACAAAGACCCAAAAATAGGGACAGATTTTAAACATTGCTCTTAGAAAGTTGTTAGAGTAATAGAGTTTGTTTAAATATACATTTGCTAAAGGATACAAAGTCTGAAACTCAAATGTATGCCATCATTTAGTGACTTCAATCCTCAGATCATCCCAGTGATTTGGCAAAAAACACAAATTTTAAAGGATCAGGCCAACAATATGAGCCAGAAATCTGGACATTCTGCAAAAATCTGGACAGTTGAGAGATATGAGGCATGGTCTGGATTGCTTTGTATGCCAGGCAGGAGTCACCTCAGCGTAGTCTGTATGTCATGGGGTAGAGGGACAGTGCTGTTAGCCTATCTGTGTGGGGTAGGTGTTTGAGGATTGGGGTAAGGCCTCAGAGTTTGCAAGACCCTTGTGTGTGGAGTCTACATAGTCTGTGGTGTGTAGGTTTGTGGGGTTTTCATGTGATTTTGCCTCTGAGGTGTCCACTTTGCCTCTGAGGTGTCCATTGTTTGGATTTAGTTTGGTTGCAGACTTCCACTTACATTGGTGTGTGTTGTGTATTTCCAGGTAATGTTTACTGACTCCTTACACTGCATAGCACCTATGTCACTGCACATTCTGTTCTGGTGTGCACATTCTCCATTTGTCTGGCCAGTGGTTCCCCTTCCCCTTATGTGTGTCTCTTTGTCCTTCTGTAGTCCAGTCACAGGCTTTGGCCACAGTGGCTGCTGTTATGTATTTGTAATTCTGATGTGGGCAGAGTACATGCCATTACAACGCACAAAGGGTTGTGGGATTCACACCTCTGAGCGTACCTATTTATCAGGTTGTCCTTCAATACACCACTCCATTTGCTGTGGTCCTTAGACGGTTTGTGTTGCTATATGTTATTATGAGGCTACATATGGGCTTAGCTGTTATACCATCCTAGACTGACATCTGCACAGTGCAAAATATGACAGTCAGACAAAGGCCCACATATGAGGATGGAGTGTTAATTGTGTTCTGCCAAACATAGACAGTTGTGAGACCAGTTTGGTAATTGCTTATTTGATCTTATGGATTTGATGTCTGCTTCCCCACTGTCTGCCATTGCTGTTTTGACATGACCCTTTCTTGTTTCGCTAATAGTTGGCAGGCAACTGCAATGTTAGGACAAGCAGAACAGATACACAAGGCATACTTGTGCTCCTTCTATGACAACCTGTGTCATTCCAGGGGTACGGCTGCTGGCCACTGATATGTTGTCAGTGCTGACACAGAAATGTGGCACTGGCAGCCTTTTATACACTGGCAGTACACTGACTTTCATGTACCTCAACTTCTGAGAGCCAGACATCTGGACAAAGCCCTAAGTGATTGGGGGACGGAGGCCTAAATGTAGGGACCATTTTTAAGTATTGGCCTTACAAACCTAGAAAGTGGTTCAATAACAGGTTTTGCATTAGCATGCATATTTCTATGGGTATGCTGTCTGACACTACAATCTGTCATTATTTTCTGACCTTAGCCTTGCGTGATTTGTCAGTGAATTGCCAGGCAACCACTGTTTCATGTTATACAGACCACAATTATGATTCAAACCTCCGGACATTATGCAATAGGCCTGTACAGTTGAGAGGCATGGTAGGCACTCTGTAGGTTACTCCAAACTGTGTACTGTCCATATGTGTGGCCCCCTGACCATGACCTGTACAGTTTTCCTGCATTAACGAATATTGACATCTGGACAGTCTGTACATGTCCTACTGTAGGTCTGGCTGACATGCATAATAGTTGGCATTGCAGTTCTCTGAACATGGCCCTGTCAAAGACAGCACTGTACCTAGACCACTACAACACAACAGCCAGGAGTAGTGCTGGCCAAATCATGACAGTAGTAACCATGCATATACATAGCTCATTGACCCCTGCATATTGTGCACATGCAACAAGTTATTATGTGTATTGGTACACCCCTGGCAATGTGTGCTCTGCTGCTATCTCCCTGCAAACATACCTATTACTGCATTTCTATGGGAACATGGGGGTGGGGGCACACCTGTCAACTGTACACATTTGCACAGACTGTGCTGCTATTTGATTTACATTTTGTTTCCATTTAGCATACTATTGTGCCCTGTCTTGGGGACTAGAGGTATATCACTACAAACCACAGGTCAGATTGTAATGGCATACATTTGAGTTTCAGACTTCTTAATCTTCAGATCCTTACTGCAACTGCAAGACCTGCTGTGCTATCACTGTGTAAGTCTGTAGAGGGGCATTTCATCATTGTTGCCATTTGTGGGCCTTTGCCAGACATTTCTTCATGGTTTTCTACAGCTGACTTGCTAGGTGAGGCTGAGGGTGAGTATGGAACCCCCACATTGGCATCCATGCCTGTGACTTATGACCCCCCAATTAGTTGGCCCCCCCACATATACTGCAGTGGGATTTGTCAACTTGAGTAATACTGCATAGTGTGGGAGGCTAGTATTGGGCTAAAATTTCCTGGTGTCCCACGTAGCTGTCAGTTTTCTGCTGCTATCCTAGTAGGTCACCCCATTCCCTTGCATACATGCAGCAATACCATAGATATTCTACTAGAACATACTAATACATTCATTTACTGTTAAGAAGACTGACTTACCTTGTGCCTGAGGCAGTTGTGTGGATGGTGCTTGAAGGCTGCCTATGTCGGATGCACACAGTACACTGTCTATACATGGTAAGTTCAATTTTACTGTGTGTGCGAGTCAAAGAGAGGTGTCAGTCCCTGGGTGCCTACAATGTCAATGTATGTGCTATGCATTGCCTCTTTGCAAAGGCCAGGCCATACTGGGCACACCTCCGTCTGCCTACAGGAGCTGGCTCAGGGGGTTCCTTCTCCGAGTCCTTCTGTGCCTGTGGGGACCTTGGTAATGGTGAGGGGGCTGTGTGGCCCTTCTCTGTGCTGCTCCTGCTGCAGCTGTTTCTGCAGGATTATATTGTGTAGCATGGCAAATACTATGAACATGTTTGCACATGTGGCTGGAGAATACTGCAAGGCTCCACCAGATATGTCAAGGCAGTGGAACCGTGACTTGAGCATCCCAAACAAATGCTCTATAATGATCCTGGTTTGTGCGTGTGCCTCATTATGGCATTCTTGAGTGGTTGTGTGTGCATTTCTGATGGGTGTCATCATCCACGGCTCCAGTGCATAGCCAGTATGCCCCACCAGATGTCCATATGAAATACCCCCCCTGGCAAATCCCTGATACAGTTGTGAGGAATGCCAGATGTGGGAGTTGTGATAGCTTCCAGGGTTGCCAGCACACACATTCATGATAAGGCCCTGGGCATTGCACATGAACTGGCAGCTGATGGAGGGGAAGTCCTTGTTTATGTACACCCTACTCTGCTCACCAGATGGTGCTTTGATGTGGATGTGCATGAAGTCTATGGCACCCAGACTACTCTGTGGTCTGCTACATGGTGGAAGAGGCACATATTGCTGGTCAACTCATCATGGGTGCAGGGGAAGTAAATGTGCTCACTGGCATATGGTAGCATGGCATCCAGGAACTGGTGGAGTACCCTAGATGCAGATACTTGTGAGACTCCCATGATGTCCCCAGTAGGTCTTTGGAAAGTACCTGTAGCTAGTATTCTTAAGGCTACACATACCTTGGTATCCACTGCGATGGGTTCCCCTCTGTTGGTTCTTGGTCTGAGCTGAGGCCGGCACAGGTTAATGAGTTGCTGAAGTATGTCCCTGTCCACCCTGTAGTGGTCTACTATCTCCAGATCATGTAGCCCCTGGTAGGTTATCCTGGGTCTGAACACTCTTCTCCTTCTCCTCAGTCTGGGGTGGTTGCCAGCATTATCCATCTCACCGCCCTCAGCTTCTAGCACATACTGATACATAAAAGCAACAGCAGCCCCTAACATTTTGTCGGTTAAAATTCCGCCAAGTGTGTACACAAATGGTGCAGAGTTTGTGGGAAAAACCTGACTGAAAGGTGTTTGAACTGTTTATACTGTTGTGGTGCAGATTCTGCCTGTATGATTGGCTGTCTATAATACATTTCACCTGCTTGCTGTTGTCTTTGTACTTGATTGCTTTTAGCCTGCTATTCCCCTTTTTTTCCCCTTCTAATTTCTGCCCCTTTTAAGCCACAAGGTTCACTGCACAAACATAGTGCCCAAATGTAAACAGTCCTGCTATTTCCATTTTTTTTTTTTAGATATGGTGCACGCTGCACAAACCTGTTTAGCTAAAGTAAACACTTCATAGTAGGAATGGCCCTCCGCTGGACACAAATACACTCTTTATTTCTTGAAATACGTCAATACAGCCCCTGACACACCCCCTTGCTTAGCTGTGCTTAGCTAAGCTCAAATGGGAGCTGTGGATCTCCAATGTGTTTACATCAAGCATGACACACCCCTTTTTCATGTCAGCTGCTTCTCCTGCTTACACTGCAGAATTACAGCTCCTACATGGTTAGGTGCATTCTGACATGGTCTCCCACTTTGTGATTCATTAAAATTTGCTCATGTGCCTACCCCACCGCCTCAGTCCCTTGTTATACCACTACACCACAACCTTTCTCCTTAGAAATCACTGTTCCCTGTTATCATTTTGATTCTGCATGCCATAGACTATAATGGCAAAATGCAGATTTCACTTACAATTCCCTTTTCACATTTTTATTTTTATTTTCGGCACAATCCCGTTTGTGCACCACTGCCCTATGCTTAAACATCCAACATCAGTCAAAATAAAATAAACTTTGATTTTTATTTTTTTTGCACCTTTTTTCCATGCCAATGGCCATATTTTTGGCCATTGGCATGCCTAATGATTATAATAAATGCTTTACTTTGAGCTGTCATGCCTCCATTTTGATTTTTGTAGAAATGTATTTGGCTAGTAGCCGAATACATTTCTACAGTGGATACTATTCTGGTACAGATGCCTGCCTGCTTCCTGAATCACTAATTTACCTCATTTGCATGTTTTTCACCAGCAAATGAGGTAATTACCATTATTCAGTGGTGTCCATGCCGGAATAGTGCTGGGAGGCTCATGCATGCTTCCAGCTTACTTTCCCCAATTGCACAGGCTCCAAACTTTATGTTCGGGCCATGCCACTATTCAAATACAGGATTTTACATTAATGAATCCCGAGGTATAGCACTTTTTTCCTGTTAGCAGTTATTTTATTAACAGAGATATTAGCAAAATTTGGAACTAATATTTTTATAAACTCTCAACCTACTCCTTCCTAATTAAATCTTTCCTTCTATAGAAAACTCATGTACTTCCACTTCCCCCATTTACCTTCTACCAAAAATCCAATTTTCCATATGTATTTACCCGTGTATTCTTCCTCTCTGTATTAATTGTATTTAGTACAGCAATATTATTTCTTTATTTCTTCTACTTTAAGTAATATTTTCAGTTCCATGCCTTCTCACATCCATGTTCTTTTCTATGTACAACTCTTAGAAAAAAACTCAGCTCCACTACTTTGCAAATTAGTCTTCCTATTGATGATTTGTCAGTTATATCACTATTATTGTTCACTTTTTATATTTGTCTCAACCATGAATAAACGGTTTCTTTTCAATTTTGCTGATATGTAACTCCAACTTGTACCTGCGATGTGACCATTTGAGTTAGTGTTCTACCCTTGTAAACAAACATAAATACAAAAATAAATACGTGCATACAGAAACATTTACCTGTTTCTAAATCAATTATTGGCCTCAGTACCTCACTACAAGCCTGACCTCACACACCGCTGATGTAACTGTTATAGGTTGTGGATGTGAAGAGTTTGTTTTTATAATAATTCAGTATCGGTTAATGTTATCTCTTTCTAGTATGTCATAACTAGTCCAGTAATTAGACTCTAAAGTCACTGACCCAGTCACTTACCTCTTCTGATTCCCCTGGTGGTGGCAATTGTTTATCCCATTCTATCAATTATCTGTTGAGTTCTGACTTTTCAAGAATGTCCTAGATGTGTCTCCATTTTCCTTACCGAAGCTTCAGTTTAGATTATATACCATCCCAGTTCAGTAGATTTGGCAATAGGCACACCTGTTCTGTCCTCTCCTTTCTCTGTCTAATTTGAGATGAACACCTCCATTTAAATAGAAGCATGTTGATCACCTAGATTTACTTTAATCAAAAATGAATCCACTTAAAACATTGTGCTGAAACAACTTTTAATGAATTTCAATGACTCTCAGAGACATTTTTTGTAAGCCACTTTATTGACAATATCATTTGAAGCATGTAGGTTACAACAAAGTTCCATCCATATGCACTTATGATTACACAAAATCCTACCGAGCTATAACAAATAGGTACCATACAGCTCTACTACATGCTTTTCAGATAACAATACACCATACAGCTCTACAACATGCTTCTCAGATAACAATACAACATAGGTATTAAACAAGAGATTCCCATGCATACAGAAAAATACATCAAAGAAGAGATGCGCTCACTATACTCATTGACGGTGGATAAGGGCAGCATACAATCTATTAGCATTATTTAAACACAATAGGAGTAACAGTCCGGAATATCTCGCCAGCATTTAAAAGTTATGGACAGCATAACCAAATGCATATTTAACAACTACCAATTCTTACTGCAGGTTTAATCAGCTGTGGAGGGAGAAGACACAAAATACAAAATGTAAGATCAGTCCTAGGGGGTATGGGTTTCCTTAATGCAAACTCAGTGGCAGTTTTGACTGTGTTCCATATTGCCTGACTCAGCATGTCCACAACAAGTGAAAGTAGTCGGCACTGTTTTAACCACATCTTTAACAGGTACTATTCTAGTACCAATGCAGAAGTGTGTGAAAGGCAATGAGGTACCAGAAGTGTACCTCCATGTGTGTGTGTGTGGGGGGGGGGTCACCTCCACACCACCAAACATATATGCATACTCCAGGGTCAAACAGTGGTAAAATGTTTAAACTCTATTGTTACTGAAAGTTGTTATAGCAGTTTTTCTTCAGTCTAGCTGTCATTAGGCTAACAGGCTCCTGAGCAAATAAAGCAAGGAAGGTACTGAATGATTTTTCACATACAATTACTTGCATGCAGATTTGACCCTTTCATCCTTTTTTGGCAGTCTTATATGAAATAGCCTTTTGTTGACAGCTTTTTCTCAAGTATTGGAAAAGGATTTGAAATTTGGTGACCCAGCATTAGTGATGCAGTACACATACCAGTCGCCTTATACTACATTGCTTAATAGGACATTAGAGCAATATGTTGGTTTGGCTGGTTAGAGATTTTCTTAGTTGTTGGTACTACTTGCAGTACAGTATGCTTGTGGATACCATGGGCTTGATTCATATGAACAAACCCATATGCCTTTATGAAGTTTTAAACTCCATATCTCAGGTCAAATTAAACTCAGGCTATCATTTCTGTCCTTCATACATGACACACTCTGAAAGCAATTCTATCACTGTAAGATGTAGATGTCTGTGCAGTCACAGAAACCTGGTTCAAGACCTCAGAGACTATCCTAGCCTTACAAGGCTACAATACCTTCCACACCTTCAGACCGCAAAGCAAACATGTGAGAGCCAAAGGAGGTGGTGTTTCTATCAATATTAGAAATAAATTCAACTCCAGTCTAGCTAGACTGAACAACTCTGTGAAATCACTCCAAGTTCTGGTTACTGAGGGTAAGATCTCCATTCATGTCATAGACAGTTATACGTCCCCCTCCATGGATCATAATGAACATGAAGCCTACTTGACTAAACTGGAGTCAATCCAAATCTTGCAGAACACTGTGGTTATGGGGCCATAACTCACTAGCACAAAAGTTCCTTGACTTTGTTAACTCAAATGCCCTGAAACAAATTGTTCAAACCCTGACAAAAGGAACAAACATACTAGATCTGGTCCTCACTAACATGACAAACAGATGCACTGCTGCAACTGCTGGACACTCATTACTTAAATCTGACCACAAATCACTCACCTTTGAGCTGGCATTAACACCAAACTCACAAATGTCAAATTCAGACAAAAAATCTTCACCAAGGCAAACTCTTCCCTCCTAGGGATAGGTATAAATGCATTCCAAGCCCCAAGCCCCAACTCCAGCTGGAAGTAGTAACTACACTGAAGCTTACTCTAAAGCCCTGTCTGATCATTTGCATAAGTGTATAGACTCAGCTGTTCCAGGGAGAATCAAAGGCAGAGCCCCAAGTAAAAACAAGCCACCCTGGTGGACATCCAGCATCAACAATCTTTACAACAAATGCATAAAGTTGCTGCCCAAAACAACAAAGGCGAGGCCCCAACAATGGAAAAGCACCCTCCTCAGCCTCAACAGGCAAATAAGACAACATATAAAATCCTCTAAGGGCATCTTTGAGAAAAACTTAGCAAGCACAGCCAGGGATAACTATAAGGCCTTTTAAAGCAATGTACATAGCCTAAAAGGTAGGACCCAAGCATGTGCTGAACTTGTGACTAACAGTATCTCACACACTGATACCGCAGCGATAGAAAACCTGCTAGTGGATAGATTTGGAGAATATTTCACTCCCTTATCCCCTCCAAACTTATCATAAACCTTGCCCCCAACTTCCCTCCTAACATACCTAATCTGAATAGCAGGTCATTACAGCCTTGTCCATTGCAAAAAACACAGCCTCTATGGGACCAGATGGCATCACAGGCTGTTTTATAAACAAGCTAAAACATGAACAGCATCACCATTAAGTACCCTGTGCAATCACTGCCTAACCATAAGCTTTGTTCCTGCAGAATGGAGAACAGCAACAGTTATTCCCCTCTACAAACGTGGCTTAGCAACAGACCTGGGGAATTATAGACCCGTAAGTCTGACCAGCCTCATCTGTAAGGTCATGGAATGTATCATCATGGACCTCATTAACTAAAACATAGGCAACCTTCAAATCCTGGATCCAACACAATTCAGTTTCACTAAGGGCAGATCCTGCCGTTAAACCTGGTGGATTTCTTTGAAAATTTCACAAGGGCCATTGACAAGAGCAAGTTTGTGCACACAGAATGCCTGAATTGGCAAGGTCTTTTGACACAATCCCACATTCAGGAATTACCAATAAACTTAGCAAACTGAATATAAATGACTTTGCTGTAACATGGGTAGCCAACTGGCTCACAAACTGGACACACTATCAAAATGGGTGACTCCACATCAGTCAGCAGACCTGTCACCAGTGAGGTGCCACAAGGGTCAGAGCTGTTCCCCCTACTGTTTGGTATATACTTCTCAGATGTTCAGGCCAAAACTAAGGGGCTGTGGATGACCAAGTTTGTGGATGACTGTAAATTAGGTGCAATCATTGAATCCTCAATTTATGTCAGTATACTCCAGGAAGGGCTCACACAGACCAATGACTAGTTTGTTAGTCATGGTCTCAAACTGAATGCAAAGAAATGCATCATCATTCCTTTCGGCAAAAACAATGTCCCTTCACACTATCAGAGCTACAAAAATACCCTAAGTGCCTATAAATTGGTAAGGGATTGGTGGGATCACAAGTTGACTGTGACCTTAAACTTGACCACCGTTTGTCTACTGTAGTAAGGAAGGCTTTCTGCGTAGCATACTTGATTAGTAAAGGCATCACCTCTAGGGAAAGGAGGCTATAACCCATCTATACTCGTCCCTAATCAGGCCAATAATTTGAGTATGATGCCCCTTTTGTCATGTACTGTACAAAGCGCCTGCAGCAATTGGAGACACCTCAGAGGTTTCTATAAAGAAGATCAAGGGACTCCAGCATATGCCTTACAAAGACCAATTAAATTCTCTGTCACTATACTCTGTATCACATAGACTTTTTACGGAAGACTTATGCCTAGCTCACAGAGCAATCTCTGACCCAAACTTAATGAATTTGCTGTACATCCACAAATCAAACAGGACTAGAGTTACCCATTCCAGGGACCTAAATATGGCCTGCAACTTGAATAGAACATGCTGGAGGGACAGATTTGTGTCTTTGGAATAGGCTATCAATTCATGTGAAACAGAGCACCTCTATGACACTGTTCAAAAGGAACCTGGATGGGTGGATGGGGCACTGTAAATTCTTACTGGCGATAGCACACCTCAACCCTACTGGACATGGGCAGTCATTACTAAATACAATCCTGGGTATTGACTAGAGTATCCATGGTATTTCATTGGGATGAAACTGCTAGGCTTGAAATGACCTCTGTTAACAAGTATGAAGAGATAACATTTGTATACAGGGTAGCTGTAGTGACAGTGGACATTCATTCTGCAATCTTTATAGAATACGTTTTGAAGCATAAGAATTACAACATTTCATAAGAATATAAATATAAATCTCAGATATAATGAAAATGGGGTTAGAAAAGCAGTTCAGCAGTAATAGGCAGATTTGAGGAGTAGTATGTGGGTGTCGATAGGGAGAGACAGTAACTGTTTGGAAAAGAAAGATGAGAGAGGAGGAGTTCATGTAGGGGAAGAGCAGGAGCAAATCAATTTAGATGATATGTAGGATTGTAGGAAGGATTTGAAGTTGGTGTGGTTTGGAGTGTTATGAGGGGTGGGGGGTGAGTTCTATAATTTGGCTAGGAAGTCCGATAGCAGAAGGTAGCTAGGGGGCCAGGAGGGTTTGTGGATTCATAGGAGGTTTTGTTTTTTTGATTGGAGTAAGCGGTTAGGAATATAGGGGGTTAAGGTGCTGGAGAGAAAGCAGGACAGTTGGATGGTTTGAAGATGAGCTTATGGGCTGTGTTGAGTTTAAGTAGGTTTAGGTAGTTAGGTAGTTCTAGCCATTGTAGAGATTGGAGGGAGATGCAGTGATGGGAAGAAGTTTTGGAGCTGGTGGCGAATTTGCTGATTTTATTCTAGCAGGATTCTAATTTGGATTGTAAGCTGAGTTGGAGGTTGATGAGCAGTGGGGCACTGAATATGAGAGAGGGGAGAAGATAGGAGGAGGCTAAGGTTTTTCTGGTGGAGGGAGTGAGATAGCAATTGTGTCTGCACAGGAGTCCAAATTTTTGGTAGATTTTTTGATGGCTCTTTGAATATGGATGTCGAATTTTAGATGCTCATCAATTGTGACACCAAGCAGTTTGGTGTGAGATACTATTTCAACCGGGTGTTGTTCTGGCCTATTATAGTAAAGGAGGTATTATCAAAGAAGGTGATTCTAGAGGGAGTAAAGATCATTAGTTTAGTTTTGTTTGCATTTAGGTCGAGATGGTTGTTGTGCATCCAAGTTTCTGTTTTAGTAAATGCTGACTGGGTTTTTAGTAGTAGGTCAAAGGGGGAGTCAGCAGTGCAGATGATTGTAGAATCATCTGCATACTGGATTAGGGAGGTATTGGGGATGGTGTGGTGAAAGTTATTGATGAATATGTTTAAAAGTAGGGGGCCAAAGACAGAACCTTGGGAATGCCAGTGAGGGTGTGTAAGAAGGAGGAGGTTGAAGATTTCCATTTTACAGCTTACTGTCTTTTGAAGAGGTAGCTAAAGAACCAGAATATGATAGAGGGAGATAGGTTGAGAGAGGAGAGTTGAGATAGGATCGTGGGGTTGAAGATGGTGTTAAAAGCTTTGGACAGGTCTAGGAACAGGGTAGATATGAGTTTGCCAGAGTCATGAGCATGGTTGATGGATTCGAGGAAGGACAGAAGGGTAGTGATGGTACTGTGGCCAGGATGGAAACCATGTTGGATGGGGGTAAATAGGGTATTGTCTGTTAGATATGACATTAGTTAAGCATGAATACACTTTTCTAGGATTTTTGAGAGTGGGGAAAGGCTGGCAATGGGCCTGAAATTGGTGGTGCTAAAGTTTTTACCTCCTTGAGCAGTGGCATGATGAATGCATGTTTCCAAATTGAAGGGGCATAAGATTGGTAGATGGATCTGTTTATTAAAATGGAGATTAGTAGGGCTATGCTGTCAGCAGATAATTTGAGGAAGAGGGGGCAAATTGTCTGGTGCAGTACAGCATGGTTTTAGCTGGAGGAGTTTTTTACTGTGCTTGTGGGGACAGGGTTGAGCTTGAAGTTGGGGGATTGCTGTGTGTTGTCAGTAGGGTGAGTGGAGGGTGGGAGGGTGAAATGGAGGTGGGTGCAGAAAGGTGGTGGTTATTTTAGCTATACACTCCACAAAGAAGGAGGTAAATGATATGGCTGTTTCTAGGATCGTGAGGTCAGGTTTAGAGCAAGGGTTATACTGGGATGGAGGAGAGAGGAGATTGTATTCTAGAACTTTTTTGGATTGGCGGAGTGCTCAGTGGTTGCATCTTTATAAATTATCACTCCATAGTCAGGAGTGAGGGAAACCAAAGCTGCAGTGAATGTCAATAGCATCAGTGAAAACACCAGTGATAGACAATGGCTTTAAAAGCTGAATATTTGTGGCCTAGTGGGACTAAATTGGTCAGTAAAGTATAAATAAAATTATCTTTCTTCAGAATTTCTGTACTGCCAAAACAGAATTATAGGGGACCTGTTTTGAAATCATTGGCATAAATATATCATAAGCATTGCTTGTTATATAAAAGGATGAAGCATGTGTGTTAAGAAACATGGTAAAGGTAGATACCTTGTCTGCAGTAGTTTTGTGGACAACACCTAGCGATCCCCAGAAATGTCTTTAAATGTTTGACTTTTGACTTATGTTCACTTGTTCGATCTCTGGTTGTCTGTTTTATCCAGTTCAGGGTTATGTGGCACCTGGAACCTAACCCTGCATTTATTGTGCTCAAGGCAGGAAATTACTACCTGATAAAGATACCAGTCTGTTGCGGGGTAGGCACACAAAATCTCACTGCACAATCCTATGAACAATTGGAAGGAGTTATTTATCGCATGTCTTCCAGGTGGGAGGGACTAAAACTCTCAACAAAATCCTACAGAAAAAAGAATGAAATGGGCGCTCCATGTAGAAAGCACTCCAACCAAAAAATGAATTGGAAACAAAGGACTGTAAGGCAATGATGCTAACTGCTATGTCACTAGGTCGTCCATTTGACCTACAGCCCTTGAAAACAACATGCTGTTAGCACTGTGATGCAAACTGTTTAGATATTTAACTCAATTTAAGATTAAATCTGTTTTAACCTTTTTAAGAGGAAACAGCTCTTTGTTCAGTATATTGTTACATTTTTGCAGAAGGAAAAAAACAGTTAATGTTCATGTTCCATGACCACCGTTTGTCTTTCTCTTAAGTTCAAGCAGAGGCAATTTGGGCAAACTGGAGCACACACAAAAGAAGTGACATGTTTTGTTTCTTGAAAGTTTTCAGGCACTGTCCCATAAAATGTTTTATCCTGCTGCCAACTTGAGGGAAAGCATTTCACTTCAAACAAATGCCTGAACCATATCCATAGAGCTTGCAATACAGAAAAATGAATTTAGGGTTTGGGCATTTGCCAGTTACTAGTTTGGAACCGGTCTATCGAGATATAGTGGGCTTGGGTGTCCAGAGAAGAATGCAGCAAAAGACAACCTTATAATCAAGATAATAAGCAACATCATGCCTTAGTCTGTATGTTCAAATCCCTCTGTGAGTAACAAACGGGGGAAGGCCCACCAAATTGTGCAGTAAGGTGTAGGCTGAAAAGCTGCCAGGATCAATACATTATCAGTTCTGCATTTTTTTTCTGTTTTGAAGCTTCCTTGTTTTAACAATATTTTTCTTAGTTCTAAGTAAAAGCCTGTTATTGCCCCATTCACACACAGGTAGAGATAACTTTCAATAGAACATTAGACATGTTAACTTGCCACAAAAGCTGCTATGTGTAGCTATTGTATTTTAACCTAGAAAATGTCACTTTTTTGGCTTGGTCTCTCAGTCTTTGTTTTCATCTTGTGGTGTGCAGTTCATGAATACTTCATACAGTGAGTGGCACAGATCAGATTTTTAACTTCTATTGTTCTCTGTATACTGAAATGTATGTTTTGCAAAGCAGTGATCTAATCCCAAGTAGTAATGAGCTCAACTTACATTTGAATAATAACCCAGTCTGAGACAACTCAATGTTGGGTTGGCCTGTCTGTGTAGCATCACCAACTTATAATGCAGTGTGATTTATAATTCTGCATTCTGTTGCTGACCAGCTACGTGCATGCATATTTTTATCCCATTCACATACAGGATGCAGATTTCCATCAAAATGTCCACTTGGATGTAGAAACCACTATTCCAGACTGCAATATTAGCAGGACTAGTCCTATGCATTATCAATTTTGTTTTATGTACGATTATCTTCCATACTGGTTGTCTGGGTTATTTATGTTGAAAATTTAGGCAGCCACAAGCAAGTTTTTTTAAAAACTGTGTAAAACTGTTGAACCTATTAGTCTCATATATACAAACGATTGGCCATTTATTGAAAGGGAAATGGTATCCTGATTTTAAACAAAACACAGAAACACACACATGCACACTCACGCACACAGGGTTTCCTTGAAGACTGATTTATTGGGACTGTATGACTGCAGTCAGCATAAGTCAAAACAAAGGACTCAGCCCCATTCTGTGGATGATTCTGAACTCTTTACAGCATGTTACCCTAGAACCTTTTTAAGTATCTAGGACTGGGTCATCCTTTTCAGTTTGGAATCAAGGTCTTGTCGTGTACTGTATACAATGCAAGTGAAGCATTAGATACACAAGACTGCCTCCTGGGTGTGATATTAAAAACAACCCAGAAACACATTTAGTTTAAGTGGACAGTAAGGTTTGTCCCGTGTACTTACTTCAGAGTTTCATGGTCTGAACAGCTCTAGATGGCAAGAAACTTTTGTCCGGTACTGGATGTTTTTCAAGGTTGTGTTTTTCCAGGTTTGGCATAGACTTGGCATGGACAATAGGCAAATTCTGACATCTCAAGGCTAAAATCTCAGTCAGTATTTATGAGCATAAAAAAGCTGTAAGTTACTCAGCAGGGAAGGAAAACCTAATACTGGTAAATATGGAAGTTAATTGTGTTAGTAAATAGAGAACACTAAAATAATATTTTAGTGCAACAAAGGCAAACTAGTAACACTGGGGAAATAATTATGTTAACTGAACTAAATGCACAGACAAATTTAAAATATCATATGAGGGCTTACGAGGGAACCATGAAGTAAAAGATATACTGAGTTAAGTAGATATTTTGCACAGAAGAAATCACTGAAGAAACATTTGATAGTAACAGACTATGCTGTGAAGAACCTATTGTGGAAAGGAAGTAAGTCCACATTTCCATCAACAAAAAGAATATTTGTTGAATTAATTGAAATTAAATATAAATTTCAAATTTTCCCTAACACATGAGTACTTACTAGTTATATTACAAAAAATATATAACTCAGTTCCCCATGATAAAATAAATCACATATTAAAATTCCTGAGTTACAACCTGTGAATCTGTGCAGATGAAGAAGCATGATGCCACCTGACAGCAATTAAATATATAGTAGGAGTGACAATGCATGATGCAATCAATTCACTGGTGAGAAGGGAACAGGTCATGCAATAGCATGGATAGTAGTAGCATGGCGGGTCATGTAACCCTGAGGGCTCAGTAGCATGCATGCATGCATCTAACATGCTTATGATGATGCATGTACACATTCACAACAATTAATTTCTGCAAGTACATCTGAGAACTCTGATAAAGGATTCACAGGAAAGTCCCTACTATGTTAATATTAAAAATGGGAATGGGTATGAGTGTATAGGACTGGCAAAAAGGGGAAAGCGCTAGCAAAGCAGAGAAACACACAGAAAGGCAAGAGGAAAGGAAGAGTAATGGGGTGGGAAGAGGGGCATTTTGGGGGGAACACACCAATTTTATTATACATTCAAGAAGGGCAGGGGGGAGACATATCATCAGGAAGTTTCAGGTAGGAAAGACAGTATAGGTATGGTAGCAGAGGCTGATAAAACAACACAAAAGACAAAGACTGACAGGAGAGGTACTGACACTAATGATGGTAAGCACAAAAGAGATGCATAAAAAATTTACAATTGGCTATGGAAAAGACTTGAGTAAAAACTAGGGTGGTAAATAAAACACATGGATAATGATCATCATGACAGGGGAATAGGTAGTGGTTGATGTCTGACTGCAAGCTGGCCAATGCCACACAGAACTCAAAGTCAATCACTTTCATGACCACTCCTATGGCTGGGCCCAGCCACTTCTGTCCTGCTGCTCCGAGCCAGGAAGCTGTGCAATGCTACCAGTGACACAAGGGCATGCTCCACACTGCCAATGCAGGTGTCCAGCCAGTGGTAGACTAAGGCCTTCACCAGGTCTTCCATCTCCTGTCAGGTGAACCAGTGGTAAACCCCTGATGACACCAATTAAAGGGATGCCCATATCCCACACTAGAGTCAGGGTGCCAAAGGCCATCAGTGAGCAATCCAAGTCACCCCTCACTGGATGAACTTTATCACCTTGCAGTGAGGTGAGCCTGGAAGCCACTGAGGACCTAGCAGATGGTGTTGAGGTAGGTGCACAGTGCTGTGGCCACTACTGCACCACATCCACTATTTTGGGTGACATGCATATATCTGTGAAAGTAAATGTAAAGAAACAAACCATAAAGGAACCATAAAAAGAAGAAGAAGAAAGCAGTGAAAAAGACAGGAACAAAAGCAAAAGCAATTATCAACCAAGTGTGCAATCCAAATGCAATATAGAGACCTGACACAAATGTGCTATAGAAGCATGTGTGAAACCAAAAGGGCAATAGTATATGTTAACTAATCAGTCACCCATATGTATGACAGTGGTGCAGTCAAGAGTGGCAAACAGTGTAAATGTAAGGGGCAGTGGAGCTGTGCATGAACAATCTGTTAAATAAATAGCAGCAGATGACAAACACAAATAACATAATGATGAACCGCATGGTACCTGGGATATCATGCCACATATTTCCTTCCTCACCATTGTAAAAGGAATACATGTGGTAATACTGCATTGTGAAATCTGGCAGCCTGGTACTGACATGTGCATGCTACGACAGGTATAAATGACAGGCATGAGTAATTGAATGACCAGGGATGTGGCACTGAACATTGTCAGCCAAGTAGGTGCAAAACAGATGATAATACTTATCATGGACATGACACCTCCATTGTCAGCTTGGTCATAATCACCATGAAGCTGTTGGCAATACCTGCATTAGGATGTACAGGAAAACTATTCTACTTGCTGCTACAGTGCATATGGCACATAAAACAAAGCAAAGTCATAAGCAATGGTGAAAGTATTTACTGACACTACAAACATAGACAATAAAGCAGGCAACTAAGAGACGTACAGGTATAATGCCAATTCCCTGTTCTCAGCAGGTGCTCAGGGCTGTGCCAGTGCAGTAGATGAAGAAATATTTGGTTTCACTCTTGTACCACGATATTCCAAACATGGCACCTTTAGAAATTATGATTACTGCACAAGTATGTGTCAGGAGGAAAATGGAAACAGATTTGTATTACTTTCTTAGTAGTCACAAACACCATAGTAACATTTTGGCCTGTTGCACATTGTTTTAAATGTTTAATTCAGTGACATTTAGCCTAAAGTTCCTCATTTTCACAACATTCCTACCTCAAACTCTGACACAGCATGATGGAAAGAGTTGCCATGACTAACCTTCTCTAGTAGTGTGTAGATCACAAACAACATAATTACATTAGTCTACAGAGTGAAAAACTGTTGCCTATCTGCTGTAGAAAGGAACACAAGCTCCTGGGAGACTGACAGAGTGAGAGAATGATGGTAAGATGTTTTAGGGAGGGGTTGCTGTTGGGCAACAACATGATTACAGCAGTGGTGCACAGTACAGGGTGTATTGAAATGGTGAATGAGGGAAAAAATAGCAGGGTACACATGCATGGAGTAAGTAGCTCATCAGATGTATGGCTGAGGGGCTGTGTAAGGTAGACAGATCAGCAGACAACTCAGATTGAGAGGTATGTAATGGAATACTCAAATTCTGCACAACCAGTTCAGGTGTGGCATGTGGTAGCCAGGGTGGGGTGACGCACACCTAACAAGCATTAAGGGCTTAGGTGATGATAAGGGTCCATGTGACAGCACAGTCTATCCTCAGGCTGCACTATTGGAAGGTTTTGATGAACTGCCTAATGATATGAAGTTATGGCAGGTATGGCACCATTTATGGCTAGTGTTGTTGCATGGGTACAGGAGAGTTACATATGATGTGACACATATCTGTGCCTGCTAACTGACCATAGCTGTATGGCCACAAGTACATGTACATGCATAGTACCAAAGGAGTGGAATTACCTCCAGAAGTTCTTCCAGGAGGAGACTGAATTGATTTTGCAGCTATCTCCCACACCCAGTGGCACCGCCCTTACCTCACTAGTCCAAGTGGAAGGACAAGCCATTCTTAGTACCCTAAATAGAGAGCACAATTATCCCCTGCGTACTTATCAGCAGGGAACAGTGGTACCAACTCAGAATATGGGGACAGCAGCCAGAAGTGATGGACTGGAAGTTTAATTGCCCAAAATGGGTGCCACAATAGGCATTATATAATGCATGTACATGACAGATATCCAGGCAGAGAAGGATGCCACTGTCATCACCACCATGGAAAAAACAATAGGTGTAATGTGCGACCTTGTGGCAGCATACATGAGGATCATCAATACATGGTGCAAATGACAAGTGTGGTTGTCAGACAAATGTGTGCTTCCATCTCTCACCATGGGGCCAACTGCATCTATATGCAGGTCTGATGACATTCCTGTTCCTGGCACTCATCTGCATCTATTGTTGGTATACCCCAATATACAGGTAGGTCAGGATTATGTGCTGCTACCTCTTCCATGCTACCTACCACTGGTGAGCTGGAGACAGCATTACATGGCTGCACATCCAGGCATAGCTGGGGTATTGGCATAATGGTTAAGGTGCTTATCTTACAAACACAAATGATCAAGTTTCAGGGGTGGGTTTGTCATAATGGTTGAGATCTTTACCTCATAGACACAAGGCACAAGTTTTGATTCTGACCACAAGTTATTGGCTAGCCTTAAAATGGCCCTTCAGGGCAGTTAACCTAGTATTCATCTATAAACCTATAGACATAGAAGTCATGTTTGTAACATGGCATGGGGGTTACAGTGTCACAGTCTGCATTTATCCTTGCCAATAAGTGCTGGTGCTCGTGCCATTCTTCAGAGGTGATGCAGCCATGGATGTGGGCATTCACTATCTGCATCTTTTCTTTCTGAAGTCCTACTATATTTATCATAGCATCATACACACATTATGAAGCATCATCTGCAGGTGCAGTACCTTAGTACCTTATTTTCCCCTTGAAATTCCCATGTGAGGACTTCACCCATCTCAACATCTCAGAGAAATTGAGAAACACGTAACAAACATGTCTTACTTTTCCTCTAAGGTTATGCCACCTTGAAGTAAAAAAATGCTAAGGTAGTACAGAGACAAAAAAATGGACTGTGCAAAAGAAAATTTGGTACTCATGTATTATCTCAACCAGATTCCATACTGGTCCATGTTTGCAGCTTCTTGGTTGTGCACTTCCCAACAGCTCCAAAAATATTTGAACAACTGAGAATGGGGGCTACTGACAGATACAGACAGACAGAAACAAGGGCAGAGAAAAAAAATAAAATTTCCTGACATGGTGCATGACTTACTTTTCGTGGAGCCAGGACAGCCATATCATGGTATGTCATTACTTCCTGAAAGCCATTATTGACCCAGAAGGGAGAGTCGCACCAGGGAGACTTTGTTCAAAAGGGAAGGTGATCTTTGATGATTTTAACTATGACATGGGGCTGAGGACATTATTTGCCTCCCTGTAGGAAGGGTTTACACATTTCA
Organism: Protopterus annectens; assembly: GCF_019279795.1. Lineage (NCBI taxonomy): Eukaryota > Metazoa > Chordata > Ceratodontiformes > Protopteridae > Protopterus > Protopterus annectens. The sequence goes on along the minus strand of NC_056745.1, from coordinate 1,104,644,989 downwards.
AGACTGCTGTACATAATAGCAAAAAATAAGTAGGGGTTACGACAACAATGGGGGCTGAGCTAAGCAGGAGAATGAGGACTGTAAAAAGGCTTTATTCACCTTGATAATGCTGTCTCTAGCATTGTCACGTACACAGGAAGGTTGTTCCCTGATTTTGTTAAAAGAAGGCCAGCATTTATATTGATGTGTTACAAAAAAAAAAAAACACGAGGAAATGCACATTTATGTCATATACCATCCAACTTCATGATCACTGACACAAAGGAAGCATTTCTAACTGTCCCGCCATATACAATCCCACTGTGGTCAGAAAAGTCAATTGTTTGAGTTTGTTTACAATCATGATACAGATGGACCCCAATCTCACAGACAGGTACTTAGTTAACATAGCAACACCTGCACAAACACAATGACTCCTTTCTCCATAAAATGAAGAATGATGACAGGTCTGAAATCTGGTTGCAATAATGCGTAGGTACCAACAATTTTGCTAAATACATTGAAGAGAAAGTAACATAATGTGATAAGCAATGGTGAATCATGAACTCAAGGCTCAAGGACTAGTAGATAACATGTTAAGTCACATGTTACTGAAAATTCTGAATGTTTTGGCTGCTAAATAAAATATTAAGCAGTTGACAAAGTATCGTCCACTATCTTAATAGGAAGATATCTGCCTCACAGATCCAGGATCTGAGAGGTTCATTCCTGAACTTCAGTCACTGATTGTGATGAGTTCTACATTCTCTTGTGTCTGTGTTAACTTTGTCTTGGAACTTCAGTTTCCTCTCATCTCGCCAAAACATGGTAGCTAGCTACACCATGTAATACATACATTTGCTGCATTTGTCCTGCCCCATGGGGCTTGCATCATGACTGACAAGGGCCTGAGAAGTACCGGTTTATTTATGTAAAAATAAAGGCAAACATTTTAAAAGTCATTTTATTAAACACATTTTGTGACTGTAAATTATAAATGCTCATTTAAGCAGTTAAAAGGTAAATATGATATTTGTGAACTCAACTGTGTGATCTTGTGGTACAAAATGTAGTGTGCATTTTGGAAAACATGTAATATTTGAGTGCGGGACATAACTTAGTCACAAAGCAATGAATTGTGGTGGATATATGGCAATATGAGTACCAATGTAGAAGAGTAATCTACATATATGTGAAAAGAAAAATGTATTGTGAAATTAACAATATAACAGGTACAAAAATGCTTTGTCTGAAACATACATTTTCAGAAGTTTAGTGGTGAGAAAAGCTAAGACCAAAGTCCTTCAAGATATAGAACGTTTTATATCAAAATCAGCTGAAGTACAAGCCACTATAATATCTCAGCAGTTTCAAAAAAATATGAGACCATATCCAAATTCATATTGACATAACATTTACAATTTAAAGAAAAACTGCTTGAGACATTAAGATGTAATCTGTTCTGTGACACGTACACTGAGAACATGCATAAATGGTATTACAAAAATCAGAATTAATCTAAGATAATGCATTCTCAATCAAAATTCCTAAGGAAGGCACTATCAAGGATGTGATGGAATTGTCATAAGAATTGCTTGAATGTACTGCTAATACAGTCATTATTAAACTTTTTTTCAAGTCTTGACATTATGGTTATGGCAAAGTTTCACATGATGCTAATAATGGCTAATTCAATTAATGCTTTTTTAAAAGGTGTTACAAGAAGGGCCAAATTGACAGAGTCCCAGAATGTGAAGACCAAATGATTGAAAATCTGGATTATATATATTAAGTCTGAAATGTCCTTTCCTCAAAATATTTCTTTATTTTTGAGGTATGATGATCTTAGAGTTGGTATACATAAGTTCAGGGGCTGTAGGTGATTTGCTTTCCAGACTGGGGGAGGCAGGGGTCTTGCCCACTTGCAAAAAAAGAAGTTTAAAGGAAAAGGCAGATGTTCAATATTCACTCTTCTCCTGCATTGTTTTCTATGCTTTTGGGACTTGTGAGCCCCAACACTTCAATAAAGAGCCACGCAGCCTGATTTGATTCAGGACTGGATTCAAATCTGTAAATGATGGCGAGATATATTGGCAAGGCATTCAATATTTGTAAGCAGGTAATCATATAGTCCTACAGATGTGTGATTTACTCCAGAAGACTTCAGAATGATTCTGAGTATGGATCAAAATAATGGAGCAAAATGTACACTGTTTGATCAAATGAGAAAAGCATTTTGCACATAGAATTAAAAAGACAACCATTTGAATTAAAACTACATCTAGTAAGAAATTAATATCCAAAACATAACAAAGTTATCAGTAGAGCTTGAGGATATAAAATGAATGCTAGATCTGTATATGTGTAGTCAAATAGGAGTGCTATTCTGCTCTGAGAAATTAGACACAGCCTTTGGATGTCAGCAAAGGACTTTTATTGCACATGTATATCACAATTTAGGATGACCAGTGGAAAAAGTGCAAATTTATTTTTATTTTATTTATTTTACATTTGTTTACCGGGCTAGTCCAACTGGATATATTTCCATTTTTAGCAGAGGCCCGGGGAGAAAAGCTCCACATTTGGGTTAGTACAACAAGTAATTCAATAAAAAAACAAAAAGAAAAATACAGTGATTAGTAAAATAAAGTACATACAGAATTAAGGTGAAACAAAAAAAATATATGAGAAAGTTTATGCTAGAGAGGACGTATTACTTCTATTTACAGTATAGGAGTAGGGGAGTTAAACTTAGTAGGATATTCAAAGAGAGAAATATATATAAGCAAAAGAAAAAATGTAACCAACTGGAATTTTAATTAACATGAAGCGGAGACTAACAAAGGTATTTGGAGCTAGTTTTTCAGATGGGAGAGAGTCATAAGATTAGTCTGGATTGATGCAAGGGCATAGCCAGAGAGTCTTTAGGTGTTGTTTGAGTTTTTGTTTAAAGAGGAAAGGTGATGTTATAGTACTTAGAGTGGTAGGTAGTGAGTTCCAGTGTTTACCTATGGTGTTAGAGAAAAGTGAATCGCCTGCAATGTTATTGGACTTAGCTAGCTTCACAAGAGGTTTATTAGAGGAGCGCAGTGAATTTAGATTAGAATAGGGAGTTATAAGATCTGAAAGTATGGGGGTATTTTCAGGTTGGTAAAATAACCTGTGTATAAAGGTAAGTTGGGAGACTAGTAGGGTATTGTTCAATTCTAACCAGTTTAGTTGTAATAGATTAAGACAGTGGTGAGTTCTAAATGGATTTCCAGTAGCAAATCTAGCAATGCTATTGTATGCATTTGCTAGTTTAGTAAGGTTTTTTTTCTTTAAGTTAGTGTATATGGGAGAAGCATAAAGAAGAGTGGAAATAAGATGAGATTGAGCGAGTGTAATTTTAGCCTGTGGAGATAGAAAGTTTTTAATTCTAAATAAGGAGCCAAATTTTCTATTTACGGTTTTGATAGTGTTATTAATGTGGTTTTCAAAAGTGAGGTTATTGTCAATTGTAATACCTAAGAGTTTAGTGGTAGAGTCAGGGACTATGTGTGTGCCATTATTAGAGGTAATAGAGAAGTCAGTGAGGGGGGACTTCCTATTAGGTCTGAAAAGCAGGAGTTTGGTTTTGTTGGCATTTAAGAGTAGGCAGCGTTTCAAGAACCATGCCTCAACTATGGTAAATATGTTCTGTGTTAGGGTTTGTAGGTCAGAGGAGGTATTGGCAGAGCAGATGAGAGTTGAGTCGTCTGCATATTGAATGCATGTGGCTTGAGGTATTGCTACATGTAAGTCATTTATGAATAAAGAGAAAAGGAGGGGACCTAGGATGGAACCTTGTGGTACTCCAAGAGTGACTGGCAGAAGAGATGAAAGTGTGTTATCCCAGAGAACAGCCTGTTGCCTGTAACTAAGGTAGGAGGTAAACCATTGAACCGCATTGGTATCAAGTGAGAGAGATTCAAGGGTTTTTAGGAGCAGATGGTGGTTTACCATGTCAAAGGCTTTTGACAGGTCTAAGAAGAGAGCAGATGTTAGGATACTATTATTGCGGTTTTTATTGATACACTCGGTAAATGATAAGAGAGCAGTGGTAGTACTATGAAATGGCCTAAAGCCATGCTGGCAATTAGCTAGTAAATTGTATTGAGTTAAATGGTGCATCAGCTGATGATGAATGCATTTCTCCATTATTTTTGCAAGGGGAGATAGGAGAGCTATAGGTCTGAAGTTAGAATACTCTTTTGAGCTGCCTCCTTTATGTAAAGGGATTATGTGGGAAACTTTCCAGATAGCAGGGATGGTTCCTTCTGTTATGGTTCTATTTATAAGGAGGAATATAGGATAAGCTATTGCTTCAGCTGCTTTTTGAAGGTATTCAGATGGTAACTGATCTGCTGATGGGGTACAGGGTTTGAGTTTTTGGATGAGTTTCAGGATGTAGGAAGTAGAGACAGGTTTTATTTGAAATATGGGGAGATTTTCAGGTAGACTGGTGGGGGTGTGTGAATTGTCTATAGTAAGTTTGTTTGCTAAAGACTTAATGGTGTCTGTGAAAAAGGTGTTAAAGGCATTGGCAGTTTGGTCTGAGGTATACATTTCAGCTCCTGATGGTAAGGGTGTACTAGAGAGGCCTGGGTGTAGGAGAGAATTTAGGGTTGACCAGAACCTCTTGGGGTTGTTGTAGTGAGTTTGTTGTAGTTTACAGTAATAATCCTTTTTATCCAAAAATACAGCTTTTTTAGTGCTATTTCTTAACTGTCTAAAGGTTTGATGGTCAGAAATAGTCTTTCAGATAATCAGTGGTGTACAAGCAATATTTCTTTTGTAAAATTAGTAGAAATTAATATACAAATGAATACAACTTAATTTATACACTGAAAAGACAGTTGCTAACAAGTATCTCTTCAAGTATGCAAACAAAATGGAGGCTGATGACAACATGCAAAGTCTTCATAATATGCCAATCTGAAGATCACACCAAAAACTTCAGCAGCAGCAGCAATGCTTCTTGACTTTTTTGCAAGATAATGCTACCGACCATTTTGAGGGAAGAGTGCAAATAAACGTTCTTGACTACTCTATTTAACCAAAAAAAAACTCATCCTGCAAAAATAGTAAAATTTTTTTTGCAATATTTTCAGATTCAGTACAGATGTTCTTTAGGTTCATAGGTTTATAGGTGAATACTAAGCTAACTTTCCTAAATGGCCATTTTAGGCTTAGCCAGTCACTCAAAGTCAGAATCAAACCCTGTATCTTTTATCTATGCCTCAAAACAGTTTACAATATTAAACATAAAGTATAAATATAAAAATCCATAAAGTGAAACAGAGTTCTGCAGCCTGGAAGTATAGTCTGGCGGTTTAAGATGGCTGATGGAGTTGTATTCTACTTGAATGAAATCTACTACAGACTGTGTCAGTGTGAAACAGGCATCGGAGCAGGATGTTGTGGTGGTGATTAATACATGAATGCAGGGAAACATCTTAACATTTTCTTGTTTGGAAATAGTTCCTTTTATATTGTGCGTCTCTCTTAAAAGACAGCTATAATAAACATACCTGGACTGAAAAACAGCAGCATAATTTTTCCCTTGGAAAAAAAGAGATAAATTGGATATGTAAGGCATCAACTTAACATTATATTTTTGTCTAAAAATATAGAAACCTGTAAGGCAGCTGTACAGTCCTCTGGAATACATCTGTAGGTAAATGCTACTGGACTATTGTAATGTGCTTGTGATCCCAAGACTCCTTCTAGCTGACATCAAAGACAGTTGCTTATAATATTATGATTTTTCACTGCATTTGGGCAGTACTTGGTTTAGATTTCCTGTTTTAATATCTATTCTTGATTGTTTTTGAATCTACAAAAACAAACATGTAAAACAATGAAGACTGCATTTTCCTTGTTGAATTACATGCACATTTTGTGTATTTCGATTCAGTATAGAGTTTCAAACCAAATTTGCTGCAATTAATTTCTGGAATTGAGAAAACAGAGTAAGCACAAGTTTTGTTTTCTGAATTTTTTGGTCTAAAAAAATAGAGTATTATGTGTAGATGCTGATGGCTTATATTCTGATTACCTCTGCACTACGCAACATATAAGTGATGTACAATAAACATGGCAGATAAAATAGAAAACTTGGATCATATGTCAGTAAATCTACATTACTTTCAACTGCCTAACTCACTCCATATGAATGCATTTGAATCAGAAAGATATTCTTAAGTAAAATAAAAATCCCACTCCTATGATAAGAAATTGGAACCAAAATAACAAAAGACCTGAATAAGAAAATACGGCTGAATTAGTAAAAGTCCAATCTCTGCGGTGGTACAATTCTCGGCTGGAGTTCCTTCTGTGTGGAGTCTGCATGTCCTCAACATGGTCGAGTGGCCTCTGAAAGACATGCGTGAATGGGCGTGCCTTCGCTGAAGGTTGGGCATCGGGCTGGCAACTCAACACCATAAAAAAATCTACTGCCAATCATTAACAGACCGGAGTTCCGCTGTGGCGACCCCTAACCAGGAAAAGACAGAAAGACAAACAACAAGTAAAAGTCCATGGGAAAAAAATCTGTAAATGAAAGGTCAGGTGCATGATATGTATAGTGCCATTACTATAGGGATAGGAGAACATTTATATGATTTGTGGATTCATCATGGAACTTTTTATCTGCTATAAAGATAGGTGAAGGCTGCCAGCCTAGCTAGATAGAATTTTGTAGATAATTCTGTCATTTGTAAATATTAATGTAAGCCACAGGCTTGTTCTCTCAAAATGTGAAAATACTGTATTGGATGCTGAACTGAAAAAATGTAACAACAGTGCACTCTGCTGTAAGAAAGCTGATAAGTCAAGCATTGTGAAATTCTTCGATCTAAAACTCGGAGCCGAGATATCTAGAGGGAGGCATTCTGCCTATGGTTTTGAGACCAGAGTTGATGGCTAAAATTTACATGTATAATTTATTTTACTGCTCTGGCTTCCTGACCAGCTGCAAGATCAAAAGGGCTATTGACTTCTGAGTTTCTGTTAGCCTGGGAACCAGAAAGAAATTATGTAATCTGAAATGAATCAGTGGCACTGTGTTATCAACTTAAGGAGAGAGAATCAGAGGGCATTTAGAATTTGTCTTGAGAACATACAACTCACCAGCATTGTCTGTATTCTATATGTAAGTTTATTTTACAACTGTGTTTTCTCTTAGATAGAACTAGGAACTAGGAAGATTAGATTATTTTTTCTGTATTGATGTCAGAACTTTTCTACAGTATTATTTTAAGTATTTCTCTGTGATCACTGAACTCTTGACTAGCACTGTGTAGTAAGAAGTATTGTCTTGTGTTTTTATTATTTATTATTAAATATTTTTAAACCTTTCAACTGTGTCTGTTTTGTGTAGAGATAATTTAAGCTCTAAGAGTTCACTGCATGTATTTAGTGATACTGGCCAAGCCACTCCAATAAGCCTTGACTGTTCAGTTGCACTTACCATTTGGATAATAATGTTACATAATACAATTTGACACTCTTTTATAAGAGCCTTTTAGTAGCTGACAAATATTAGTGGGTGGTGGCAAGTGGTACTACCAAATAGTCTGGGTAAAAGGGGCATAGCTGGAGAGAACCTGTGCCAGCCTTCCCCAGGAGTGTCTGTGTGGTTGTATTTAACCCTTATCTCAAAGTGTGTGTGTGTCAGCTACTTGGACAGGGACATGAAGCACTGGTTGGACAGAGAGGGTGCTGGAGGTTTTAGCTTGTCCACTAGGCTGATATCTGGACCTTATAATTGTAACAGTGGGGAGTCTTATGGTAACCTGGAGAGAAAGGGAGAAACCAGCCCCAGACTGACTGTGATCTCTGTGTGCTTTTAAGGGAAATTGTACTTTACTGTGTGTGTATTTATTATTCTTTCCCTATATGGACACCCCTCACTGGTGTTAGTAGTGAGGATTGAGGGTCTTTGATTGCTGGGCCAGTGCACAGGCATCACATTAATTGTTTGGCAGTGATAGGATATCCACACCACATATTAATTGGTTGACAAGTACTAACTGGCTTGTAGTGGTTTGAGTTGTGTGAATTCCTGTAGCTTGTATACAGTGATCTCTGAAGGTGTTTTGTACTCTAAATCAGCCACACAGTGAATACTTAGAGCTCAGATCACAATTGTTTTATTTATTTTGTTAGCTTAGTTAGTCAAGTAGAGCAGGCAAATATGTCAGCAGATGAGCACGAAAAGCTGACAAGGAGCCAGCTGGCTGAGATGTGCCAGGCTAGGGGACTGGTGCATGGGAACCTGACTAAGGCAGACATGATTGCAGCTTTGGTCACAGCTACATCAGAAAACAGCAACCAGGAGGATGATCAGACTGTCAGTGGAGATGTACCACACTCAGAGAACAGACAGCTCAACCTTTGTCCAGAGGACTTAAAAATCCATCTGGAGCTAAAGAAACTTGAGTTGGAGGCCAGGCATTTGGAAATAGAAGCAGCTGAGAGACTGAGGTGCCTAGAGAGTGAAGACAATGAGAAACTGCGATGTTTGCAGGCTGAAGAGAATGAGAAACAGCTATGCCTGAAAACTGAGGAAAAGGAGTGGCAGAGGCAGCATGAAAAGGAGATGCTGACTATTTTCCAGAGTCATGGAGGTAATGGGTAAGGGAGTAACTGGACCCCATAAGTGCCAAAGGTCAGTAAATGTCTTCTGTAATTTACAGTGCAAGATAATTTAGATAGTTTCATTCACATGTTTAAGAGGGTATGTAAACAGTATGATGTTGACGAAAGGCTCTGGGTACGATTCTTGACCCCTTACTCTATGGTAAAGTTATAACTGTGTTGTCTAAAATTTCTGATCAGGAATGTTTTGATTATACTACTGTTAAGAACTGCTTGTTAGAATTTTTTAAGCTAACACCTGAAATGAATAGGAAAAAGATTTGTGAGTATAGACGTAAGGCTGAAAGTGTGTTTGACTATGTTGCTATACTGAGCACTTATTTTCATAAGTGGGTGAGTGGATGTCAGGTCACCACTTTTGAAGGGCTGGCAGACCTTTTGGTGAGGGAACAGGCCCTTAGCACTTTGCCTGAGGACATGAGGATCTGGTAAGCTGATAGATAATGTGCTACTTCTGATGAGTTAGGGAGGAAGGGAGACCTATACCTAGAAAGCAGGGCATCCCTGCACAGGAAGGGGAACCCCAGTACTGCTCATGGCTCTAAAGGAACCCATGGTGGGCAGCACAGACCACCCCAACAGAATCTGCCAGTAGCAGGGGAAGCCACTAGTCTAGGTATACGTCCAGGACCTAGGGTTAAATGTTTTGAATACAACCAGTGGGGTCATGTGGCATACAGATGTCCATGGAGGCAAAGTGGCAAACAAAAGGTGAGGAAGCCAGTAAATGGGATGGACAAAATGCCAACAGTAGGCTATCTTGAGACAACAAGGGTACTGAACTACCATCCGACAGATGTCCTGATAGGGAAGGATTTGTATGAGGCAGTACCATGTGCTTATGTAGTTATGCAGTCAGGCTAGGAGACAAGCATATGGGTCTGATAGCCTGGGTGAGACCCAGAAAGACTGCATACTTGCAACCAGGACTGGTGAGGTGGTTACTTCAGAGAGGGAGCTAATCTGCAGCAGTGAGACTGAATGTGAGAACCAGCTGCTTGTGGGTACTGATGTTCCCTTGGACAGAGTGACTGCAAAAGTAGAGGTGAGTAGTAGTACCCAGGCTGACATCAGAGGATAGCAGATTTATTTTGGAAGAGAAGCTGGAAAGGGTTACAAAGAGAGAGTTGAGACAGGCTCAACTCTCTGACCCTACATTGCAACGCCTGAGGCAGGTAGCTAGTGAGGCACCTGATTCTGAAGGGAAGGGGGAATCTGTATACTGGGATAAAGGGTTACTGTATAAAGAGTGGACCCCTACAGAAGGGCTAGAAGTTGAGAGGGTACAATAATTGGTAGTGCCTAGAGCCTACCATCTGGCACTTCTACCTATAGCCCATGATATTCCCTTAGCCGGTCATATGGGCATAAAACGTACAAAAAGACATATTATGCAGAACATCTACTGGCCTGGAATTTCCAGAGATGTAACAGGGTACTGCAGGACCTGTGAGCAGTCCCAAAAGGTAGGTAAGGCAGGAGACAAGGTGAGAGCTCCTTTGATGCCTTTGTCTGTAATTGAGGAGCCATTTCGAAGTATAGCTATGGATATTGTGGGGCCTCTGAGTACCCCAAGTTCCACAGGGAAAAGTATATCCTAGTTATAGTAGATTATGCTACAATATACCCTGAGGCAGTGGCTTTGTCCTCCAATGAGGCAGAAAACGCGGCAAATGCTTTGTTAGAGATTTTCATGTAGGTTTCCCAAAAGAAATACTGACTGACAGAGGTGCCAATTTCATGTCAGACCTGCTGACTTGTCTGTGGAAGTACTGTGGGGTGAAGCACCTGAAGACCACCCCTACCATCCACAGACTAATGGTCTTGTTGAGAAGTTAAACTCTACAATCAATTCCATGCTACAGGCATTTTCAGTTCAGTTTGTGAGAGAGTGGGACAAGTATTTGCCCCAGCTGTTGTTTTCTTACAGAGAGGTTGCCCAGGAATCCACGGGTTTTTCACCCTTTGAGTTGTATGGGCATAGGGTGTGGGGACCTCTAGATTTAATACGTGATGAGTGGGAAGGTGCGTGGGAACCTCACAAAGAGCCTGTTGTGGCATATGTCCTAAACCTCAGGACAAGACTGAGGGAACTCATGGACTTGGCCCAGGAGAACCTGGCAGAAGCCCAACAACAGAATAAGGTCTGGTATGACAGGAATGCTCGAGCTAGAGAGTATGCTGTAGGGCAGCAGGTAATTGTTCTCATTCCTGCCAAATGCAACAAGCTGCAAGCAGCTTGGGAGGGACTCTACAAGGTGATAAGAAAAGTAAGTGATGTTAACTACATGGTAGAACTGCTAGGCAGGAGGCAGGAGCACAAATTGTGCCATATTAACATGATGAAACCTTGCCATGATAAGGAGGCCTTTGTGCTAAGCATTTGCAGTGGATTGCAGGAAGAGTCTGAGTAAGATCTGGTGATTGATCTCTTCAGTGAGGCTCGGAATGACACCTCAGTGGAAGGAGTACCAATGTCCCAGCAGATATCTCCTACCCAGGTCTGAGAAATCCAAGCAGTGTTACAGGAGTTTGGGGACACGTTCACTGGGAAACCAGGGTGCACCCACCTGATGCAGCACCAGGTGGATACAGGACCCCAAAGGCCTGTTAGGCAGGCCCTTTATATGGTGCCTGAGAGAGGCAAACAGACTCTGAAGAAGGAGATACAGGAGATGTTGGAATTATGGGGTAATTCAAGATTCCAACAGTCCCTGGGCCTCACCAGTGGTGCTGGTGCCAAAGAAGGATGATGTGGACTACAGGAAATAAAATAGTCACACAGAGTCAGATGATTACTCCATGCCTAGGACAGATGAGGCCCTAGAACAGCTCAGTGGGGCTAAGTATCTTACAACTATTGATGTTACCAAGGGATACTGGCAGGTGCCCTTGACTCCCTGTGCTAGAGAGAAGTCAGCCTTTGTGACTCGTTTTGGCTTGCATAAGTTCACAAAGATGCCCTTTGGGATGAAAAATGCCCCAGCAACTTTCCAGAGGCTGGTAGATCATATCCTAGCAGGAGCAGGAGGGGTTGCCCTTGCTTACCTATATCATATTGCCATCTACAGCCATTTCGGGCAATTGCACCTTCAAAATGTCAGAGAGGTGCTGGGCAGACTACAGACAGCAGGGTTGACCATTAAGCCCAGCAAATGCCAGGTGGGTATGGCAGAGGTCTCCTACCTGGGACATAAAGTGGGGAGTGGTAAGATCAGGCCAGAACCTGCTAAAGTGGAAGCCATTCAGGTGTGGCCTGCACCTGTTACCAAAAAGCAGGTGAGGGCATTTTTAGGGATATCAGGGTACTACAGAAAGTTTGTCCACAGTTATAGTACCATAGCTGCTCCCCTCACAGACCTGACAAGGAAAAACAGGCCAGATAAGGTAGCGTGGACCTCAGCATGTGAGCAGGTATTCCAGAAGCTTAAAGAAGCTTTGGGAGGACCCCCTGTGTTAGCCAGTCCAGATTACAGCAAAGAATTTGTTGTGCAGGTGGATGCTTCAAATCATGGAGTGGGGTCTGAACTTAGCCAGATTTCTTCAGAGGGAGAAGAGCACCCAGTAGTTTATCTCAGTCTTAGGCCCCAACTCAGGGGGCAGCTGTAAAAAAAGAATGCCTAGCCATAGTGTGGCCACTGCAGAAACTTCAGCCTTATCTGTATGGAAGAAAATTCACTGTAGTGACAGATCACAATCATCTAACATGGTTAAACAGAGCCAGCCAGTAAAATGCTAAGTTGCTAAGATGGAGCCTAGGGTTGCAAGCATATGATATGTCAGTGCAGCACCACAGTGGGATTTGCAATGCCAATGCAGATGGGCTCTCAAGACAGGGAATGGGGTAAAGTATACTCAGATAGACCTAACCCTCTCAAGCAACATTTCTCAAGGGTCATTTGAAAAACTAGCTTGAGTTCTCTGGGGGTGGGGGGTGAATATAGGTGAAGGCTGCCAGCCTAGAAAGATACAATTTTGTACATAATTCTCTCATTTGTAAATATTAGTGTAAGCCACAGGCTTGTTTTCTTAAATGTGAAAAGACTATATTGGATGCTGAACTGAAAAAAAGAATATAACAACAGTGCACTCTGCTGTCAGAAAGCTGATAAGTCAAGCATTGTGAAATTCTTCGATCTAAAACCCAGAGCTGAGATGTCTAGAGGGGGGCATTCTGCGTATTGTTTTGAGGCCAGAGTTAATGGCTAGAATTTACATGCATAATTTCTTTTATTGCTCTGGCTTCCTGACCAGCTACAAGATCAAAAGGGCTATTAACCTCTGAGTTTCTGTTAGCCTTGGAACCAGAAATAAATGATGTAATCTGAAATGAATCAGTGGTACTGTGTTATCAATTTAAGGAGAGAGAATCAGAGGGCTTTTAGCATTTGTCTTGAGGACATCCAACTCACCAACACTGCCTGTGTTCTATATACAAGTTTATTTAAGAACTATGTTTTCTCTTAGATAGAGCTAGGAACTAGGAAGATTATATTATTTTTTATGTATTGATGTCAGAACTTTTCTACTGTATTATTTTAAGTATTTCTCTATGATCTCTTGACTAGCACTGTGTAGTAAGAAGTATTGTCTTGTGTTTTTATTATTTGTTATTAAATATTTTAAACCTTTCAACTGTGGCGGTTTTGTGTAGAGATAATGTAGGCTCTAAGAGTACACTGCATGTATTTAGTGATACTGGCCAAGCCACTCCAATAAGCCTTGACTGCTCAGTTGCACTTACCATTTGGATAATAATATTGCACAGTATAATTGGACATCCTTTCATAAGGGTCTTTTAGTAGCTGATAAATATTAGTGTGTGGTAGCATGTGATACTGCCCTGTAGTCTGGGTAAAAGGAGCACAGCTGGAAAACCTGTGCCAGCCTTCCCCAGGAGTGTCTGTGTGGTTGTATATAACTCTTATCTCAAAGTGTGTGTGTGTCAGCTACTTGGGCAGGGACATGAAGCACTGGTTGGACAGAGAGGGTGCTGGAGGTTTTAGCTTGTCCACTAGGCTGAGATCTGGACCCTATAGCTGTGCATGTGGGGAGTCTTATGGGGACCTGGAGAGAAAGGTAGAAACCAGCCCCAGACTGACTGTGATCTCTGTGTGCTCTTAAGGGGAAATTGTACTTTACTGTGTGTGTATTTATTATCCTTTCCTATATGGATGCCCCTCATTGGTGTTAGTGGTGAGGAATGAGGCTCCTTGATCGCTGGGCCAGTGCACAGGTGTCACATCTGATCCTGCAGTAATGATATTGTTCATCACACAAGTAACTTGTTCTGTTGACTTGTGTGCACATGCATTAGTACAGCATGTTGGTTCTACATAAGACATCACATTGAAACAAACTTGTATGCAAATCATCAAACATCAAATCAAAAGGCACACAGATTAATATATTTCCAATATGGTGTGTCACACAGTAAGAAAATGTCTACATTAATGTTAATAAGGAGGCATGTCTTGCATTAAATTGAAACCACAACAACCACCATTTTCTTCCTTAATATGTCTGCACATTGTTTTATTTGATTTATTTATTTATTTATTATTTTCATTTTATAAGTGCAATATCACAGGACTACCTTACGACAATTATTTTTAAATGCTGTACAATGCATCCATGTGACTGTGTAGTGCAAAGCAAAATGACCCATGTCCATTTGAAAAAAATCAATTTGGTATACCCAATCTGTTTCAATTCTACAATTGACAAAATCCAAATCTTTGGACTATAGTAATTCTGTCTCACATAGCAGAACTCCCAGCTATGTATTAATTCTACTGTGTACAAAACAGAATCTAGTCAAGAGTACAGTGCTGTGAAATTCTAGTGAGTTATCCAGACAAAACTTGTTATGGATGAAAGCCATCAAAATGTTGAGTATAGCTGCCCAATGTTTTCTTTCTACTCACTTAAAATATATAAATGGATTTTAGATATGTAAGGCAGAGGATGAGGGATAAAACCACAGAGCACCAACAACAGAGTTTCTTTAATTAGTAGGAAAAAAATCAAGCAGTTTAAACTGATCATTTTGATGATTTTTTTCTGCCATGAACTGTGTTTTAATAACAGATTTGGAAGATCAATGCTGTGCATTGCTTTTCTGCAACCATTTTAAAGTGCTGCATGCTTTCACAACATACAAAGCAAGGTATTCTATTCTACTTGTTAAAATCAACTTCAGATCTACCATCTGTATTATTTATATTAAGCTCAGAGCAGTATCTCTTAAGTTGTATTCTTGTTATCATGCACAGCAGTACTTGTTTGTCTGTATGATTCTTACTATGGATTAAAAAATAATTTTAAAATACTTTATGTTGCTTCCCCATGATAGCAATAGACAGAGCAAAATGCATACATTTATTATCATCATACATAAATAATAATATGCATTCATGCAGATCTTGGTTTTTCTGCCTTGAGTCACAGATTTATGGACACCATTTGCACTGAGTGATATAAAATCAGTAAGTCTTCTTTTATTTGAGACATGCTGTGCTTCGGGAATATAGAACTATCTCTTGGACATAAAAGACTAGAATGATGGGCAAAATAATTTAAGGACTTGATGTGAAAACAAAATGCTACTGAATATACTTAAATATTGTTTGCCGATATGATGATTAAAAAAGGAAATTTAATTCTGAAGAAAAAAGAATGTTGGATTATTGTAACCAACCCTCATCACTTTCAAACATTATTGTAAAGTGTACATGAATATTTTAGCTTTGGCTAGGTGAAACTGAAGAGATAGAATAGAAAATAGCTAGAAAGTAAGCTTTATAAATATACATCACACTCATAAATGCACACAAACGTGCATGCATTTAACTCTAGCTCGCTCTCTCACTCACTCTCTCTCTCTCTCTCTATATATATATATATATATATATGTATGGGTCTACTACCAGAGATCAAAATGAAACTATTTCGAAATCCAGTAGTAGATGCCCAGTAAAGCTAAAGTGCACTTCACCGAAAGTGCACGTTCGTGAACACCACTAGAACGAACGGGCAATGTCCTCTACTGTGGTTCAGTAGTCACGGACCTCAGGGTTAGGGCTTGGGTTAAGGATAGTGGATAGCCCTACTAGGTATCCGCTATCCTTAACCCAAGCCCTAACCCTAAGGTATGTGACTACTGCACCACAGTGGAGGACATAGGCCCGTGACTACTGCACCGTGGAGGACATGCAATTTCCTCCACTGTGGTGCGGTAGTCAAGTACCCTTTAGGGCTTGGGTTAAGGATAGTGGATAGCCCCACTAGCTATCCACTATCCTTAACCCAAGCCCTAACCCAAAGATTCGTAACCATTCGCTCAAGTGGTGTTCGTGAAAGTGCACTTTCGGTGAAGTGCACTTTCGTGTAACCATGGGTCTTCTGTTTATTTTCTAAAACGTGAGTTTTCAATTATATACAGTAGACCCATATATATATATATATATATATATATATATATATATATATATATATATATATATATATATATATATATATATATATATATATATGTATATATATATATATATATATATAAAATCTCAATGAAAGCATACTGATTAACAAAACACAGCTGCTATTGTACCAACACCATTATTAAGTTTCATTTATACAGCTAAATTAAATAAGTATCATGAAATCCTCACACTTTGCCTCCTGTAAATGTAAAAGTCTTAAGTGAATAACTGTTTTGATAAAATATGCATGTGTCATGTGTGCTAAGCACTGCAATTTTAATGTAACCTTATGCATAAACTGTAAATAATACTGAATGTTTCAAATATATATTTCACAAACTCAACGAGGAATTAAACCCACAGTTAGGACAGCTGTTTAATCTTAGCCTCACCTCAGGATACGTACCCAAGGAGTAGCGCACGGCGACTGTAGTCCCACTTCATAAGGGCGGTGCCTCCACCTACCCTGGAAATTACCGCCCCATTAGCTTGACAAGCCTTATCTGCAAAGCCATGGAGAGGATCATAATGGAACTCATAAATAAAGACATAGGGAACTTGCAGACTTTGGATCCAACCCAGTTTGGCTTTGTCAAAGGCAGATCCTGCCTCTTAAACTTGGTTGAGTTTTTCGAGACAGTCACCAAGGCCATTGATGAGGGAAAGGCAGTCCATACAGCCTACCTCGACCTGGCGAAGGCCTTAGACACAATACCCCACTCAGGTATCATCGAAAAACTCATCAGCTTGAATGTAAACCCTTACATCACAAGATGGGTTGCAAACTGGCTAAGTGACAGAACCCACAGGGTCAGAGTTGCTGGAGCCATGTCAGACTCAAAGCCTGTCACAAGTGGTGTCCCACAGGGCTCAGTCCTGGGTCCACTCTTGTTCAGCATCTACTTTTCTGAAGTACAAGCAAACACAGGAGGGTTATGGCTGACAAAGTTTGCAGATGACTGCAAACTGGGCGCCATAGTTGAAAACACATCTGACACAGATATCCTCCAGAAGGGCCTCACAGAAACAGATAACTGGTGCCAGAGCCATGGCCTGAAGTTAAATGCCAAAAAATGCATAGTCATACCCTTCTGGAAAAACAAGGTTACCCCTAGCTACCATATAGGCGGCAATCCACTGAGCACAGAAAAAGTCATCAGGGATCTGGGGACCCAGGTTGACAGTAGCCTTCGCTTGACACTCATGTTGCTAAAGTAGTTAGGAAAACCTTCTATATCACCCACCTGATCATGAAGGGATTCACATCTAGATCAAGGGAGGTCATCGTCCCCCTGTGCTCATCACTCATTAGACCTATGATTGAGTACAATGCCCGCTCGAATGTATCTGACCAGACACCTGCTGCAGCTTGAAAGGCCCCAAAAGTTCCTCACCAAAAGGATAAAGGGTCTCAAAATATGTCTTATGCTGCCCGACTGAAAGAACTCCAGCTCAATTCAGTCTCATACCGCTTGCTCAGAGGTGACCTGTGCCTGACATATAAGGCCATGTCAAACCCAGATTTGATGAATATGCTTCACCTCAAAAAATCTAGGTCCCTCAGAACCACAAGGGCGGAGACTTAAACCTTGACACGGTTATAAATAGAACGTGCTGGAGGGACAGATTCATCACCCAGAGACTCCCTATGCTGTGGAACAAAATCCCGGTACATGTGAGGCAGAGCACCTCGCTGGCCTTGTTCAAGAGAAATCTTGACCAATGGATGGGAGATCACAGATATACCCCAGGGATTACTTCAGTGTCACTGCTTGACAGAGGCACAGCAAAATAATAGGCATAGTTTTTATTCAAACTAAAGGGGTGGCGAAAGCCACATAACTATGGGCTAGGCTTATAAATGCCCTTGGGCAGATAGCCTAGTATGAACCTATGAACCTATGAACCTATATAACACTTTCGCATACCATAAATATTATATAGTGAATTTAACATGCTGATCACCTCTTAAACTATATATTACTCAATGTTATATAGTATATTTTTATTTTCTCACTCATCACAATTGCTTGTGCAAATGCAAGTAATTTTAAAGTTTTCTGCCAAGCCTCCAATGAAAATCAACTTTACCCAGTTGGACTTTCTCAGTAATCAAAGGCAAACACAGAAATCTATATCTATCTATGTCTATCTATAGCTAAATCTATATCTGTATAGCTATATATACATAATGAGAGAGTGGTAACACATAGCTAGATGTGCATGTGTGCATCTGTGTATGTATCTATATATCTATATAATTATTTATATTTATAAAGTTATCTCTCTCTCTCTCTCTCTCTATATATATATATATATATATATATATATATATATATATATATATATATATATATATATATATATATATATATATATATATATACACATATATTTTTCTGTAACAAAAAAAAAATCTAAGCTTGTTTCCTGCCTTTCCTGTAACTAATCAAGTCCAGATACAGACTTTCTGTATCCAGGACAGTTTGTGAGCTACTGAGCCTTCCAAGCCTTTCTGTGTTGGAGGGAAGCCTTCTAGCTTATCAGTGGGAGTGGTAAGAACTAGGTAGCCTATCTACCATGGGAAGAGTGGGTTTTGGCCCTGAAATTGTAGTTCATTGGCCATTTGGGCAGTTTTTCCATCTCTTTCTACTTTCTGGTTAAAAGCCCATTTTGCGTTTGGTCCCTGCCTTTCCTATAACTAGTGTAGTCCAGGTATAGATTTGCTGTATCCAGGAATGTTGGTAAGCTTCTGAGTCCCCCAAGCCCTTCTGTGCTGGAGAGAAGCCTTCTAGCTTATCAGTGGGAGTGGTAAGCACTAGGTAACCTATCTACCACAGGAGGAGTGGTTTCTGTCCCAGAAATTAAAGTTCATTGGCCGTTTGGGAAGCTTTTCCATCTCTTTGAACCTTCTAATTTAAAAACCTGTGTTTGCGCTTGTTTCCTGCCTTTCCTGTTACTAGTCTAGTCCAGATACAGATTTGCTGTATCCAGGACTCTTTGTAAGCTTCTGAGCCCCCGAAGCCTTTCCGTGTTGGAGGGAAGTTTTCTAGCTTATCGGTGGGAGTGGTAAGCATCAGGTAGCCTATCTACCACAAGAGGAGTGGCCCCTGGCCCAGAAATTTTAGCTATTGGCTGTTTGAGCAGTTGTTTTCCATCTCTTTCAACTTTCTGGTGGCCGCACTTGCGCTTGTTTCCCACTTTTCCTGTAACTAGCTTAGTCCAGATACAGAGTTGCTGTATCCAGGACTGTTGGTAAGCTTCTAAGACCGCAAGCCTTTCTGTGCTGGAGGGAAGCCTTCTAGCTTATCAATGGGAGTGGTAAGCACTAGGTAGCCTATACTCCACAGGAAGAGTGAGTTTTGGCCCAGACATTGTAGTTTATTTGGCCATTTGGGCAGTTTTCCATCTCTTTCAACTTGCTGACTTAAAAGCCTATGTTTGTACTTTTTTCCCACCTTTCCTGTAACTAGTCTAGCCCAGGTACAGATTTGCTGTATCCAGGACTCTCTTTGTAAGCTTCTGAGCCCCCCCAAGCCTTTCTGTGTTGGAGTGAAGCCTTCTAGCTTATTACTGGGAGTGGTAAGCATTAGGTAGCCTATCTACCACAAGAGGAGTGGTTCTTTGCCCAGAAATTGTAGCTATTGGCTGTTTGGGCAGTTTTTTTTCCATCTCTTTCAACGTTCTGGTTTAAAATCCGCACTTGCTTTTGTTTCCCACCTTTCCTCTAACTAGCCTAGTCCAGATACAGAGTTGCTCTATCCAGGACTGTTGGTAAGCTTCTGAGCCCTGCAAGCCTTTCAGTGTTGGAGAAAAGCCTTCTAGCTTATCAGTGGGAGTGGTAAGCACTAGGTAGCCTGTCTACCATGAGAGGAGAGGTTCTTGGCCCAGAAATTGTAGGTTACTGACCATCTCTTTCAACTTTCCGATTTAAAAGACCACATTTGCGATTGTTTCCCATCTTTCCTGTAACTAACCTACTGGATAGCACTAGAAAGCTTTAAACTGATACAAACCTTCTAGCTTAGAAGAGAGACTTTGGAGTGATTAAGCATCAGTTTTCTGTACTTTATTGTTGTACTTAACTGTTTTCTGCCTAAATGCAGATTTTCCAGCATTTATTGTTATGTAAAAGCTTTTTTTTTCACATACTGTACTGTTGGTAAGCACTTTTAAAAAGTTTTTTTTGTTTAAATAATTTGTTTAACTGTTGTAGGATACACACTAAAGTGTGATAGCCTTTTCTGATCATTTGTAGTCGTTTAAAGCTGTTTTAAGTGTATTTTTATTTACTGTTTTTGCCTTATCTTTTCAAAAGAAAAAAAAACAAAAAAATTCCTTGTTTCCCACCCTTCTAAGCTAGTATAGTCCAGTTTTCAGGCTAGTGCTGAATTTGGGGCTGTGATACTAGTTTCTGAGTTGCCCATACCTTACTTGGATAGAAGGAAGTTTCTCTGTTCACCTGTGAGAGAGGGGAGCTTTGAGCAACCTGTCTGTCCCTGGAGGAGTGTTTCCAGCCCAGAAGTTAGTAGTTTATTGGCCATTTTGGGCTAATTTCTAACTCTTTCATTTCCTTACTATAAAAACTGCATTTGCACGGTTTTGCGCACTGGGCAGTGCTGGTTAGCTATGGTTAAATTATTCCTGGCTCCACTAAGTCTCCTCTTCAGTTTTTCCCTTAAAACTAGTCTAACTCTCAACCTAAGCACTCAAAAAGCATCTTACAGCCCAGCACTTGCTCAGACCTAATAGCAAGCACTAATATACCCTGACACTGATTGCCCAGCAGGGCAAGCCTTTTTATTCACCCCTCACCAACCAAGTGGCTAAGCAGCTCACTCTACTATTCAGGCATGACCAAAGGGCAACTTCAGATGCACTCTCCAGTCCAGCTGGTGAATCTGGGTATCCTGAGGCAATGTTACAACTGCATCATGTACACAGACACCCTCTCCTCCTACCACAAAACACTAACATATGTGAGAGATGCAATTATACAGCCAAACTGGAAACTAAGCTGTCTCCACCCAAGACTGGAACAGACAGTCAAGAGGAGAAGGTTAACACTTGCACCACACCTCCAGCCACACACAGACCTGCTAAAACAGCACTGGCAAAAACTACACATAAATACACAAAATCATACCCGGAGGCTCTAAATAAAAACCTGCAAAAGCATCAGAGACCTCCAAAGCAGACACCCAAACAATCTGCACCTCCCATCACAAACCAGGCAACACATAAAACACAAAATCAGTGTGCCGCACAATCACACCCCTTAAGGTGAAATAACATACCTAACACACTAGTAATAGGTGACTCTATAGTCAGGCACACCAACGTCCCACTCACTAGGCTAGACAAGCAGAAGGTTACTATTAGCTGCCTGTCGGGAGCCAGAATCTGCCACATAACACAAGCACTCAGGTCACTCCAGAACAAGTACAAATATGACTCTGTCATTGTTCATGTTGGAGTGAATGACCTGAGACGTACCTCCCTGGCCTACATGAAAAGAGACATGGAAGAGCTCTCTGATCACATAGCCCAGGCTGGTATGACCCTGACCCTGAGTAGCATCCTGTCCTCACCAAGAATGATACCTCAGTGTAAAGAAAAAATGATCAATTTCAACAATTGGCTAAGCTTCTGGTGTCATTCAAAGGGGATCCAGTGTCTGTCAGCCTGGGATGACATGCTCGACAAGCCACATTGCTTCGCAACAGACGGCTTGCACCTGTCACCCCTAGACTTTCAAATACTGGCCAAGGCTCTTGCTGCCCCCATAGTGCTTTTTTTAGGCAAGGCTCAAAAGTCAAACCTAACTCTGTAAACAGCACAATTAACAAAAACTGAGGGTTATGCTACTCAACGCCATGAGTTTAAATCTCAAAATGCATGCGCTCTAAGCACTCCTCAGTATGGAAAACTTCGACATCTGTGCAGTAACTGAAACCTGGTTCAAGGCTCCAGAGAGCACCCTATCACTACTGGGCTACAACTCATACCACACGTTTCAGCCATGGAACATGGACCGAAACACAAAAGGAGGGGGTGTATCCATATTCATCAAGGATACCTATACCTCTAGGTTAGTGGCGCAGCATTATACCTCTGAAATCATCCATGTGCAACTAACATCAGGCAAATCTGCAGTGCAAATTGTGGCCTGCTACAGATCACCCTCCATGACCCATGACCACCACTCCACCTTTCTGGAGACACTGGAAAACATGAAGTTCCTAACGAACACCCTGATATTGGGCGATTTCAATTACCCTACCATTCACTGGGAAAACTACTTGAGTACAAACTCCCAGGCCCAGTGCTTCCTGGAATTCGTCAATTCAAATGCCCTGGATCAGCTGGTAAACTCCCCTACCAGAAGTGAAAACATATTGGACCTGGTCATCACCAACATGGGCGACAGGTGTTCCACACCTGAGATCAACCCATCACTGGTTAGATCAGACCATAAACGAATCACTCTGGATGTCCACACACCCCCCACCACCCCCAACTAAGGAAACCACAGTAAAAAACTTTTCTAAAGCAAGCTTTACCTTACTTAAGACAGAGGTGATAAGTTTCACAGCCCCCATGCTAAAGGATAACGCTGCCCAAGATGCAGAAACCTTTACAAATGCACTCTATGAGCACCTACAAAGAAGCATGGATCATGCCATCCCTAGCAAAACCAAGACTCACTCCTCTAAGAGAAGGAAACCAGTTTGGTGGACCCCTGCAATAAACAGGCTATACAACAGAAGGAGGAAACTAGTTCAGAAAAAAAGCAAATCCCAAGAAGGAAAGACACCCCTGATCAGTATCAGTAAGAAACTAAGGTCCCTCATGAAATCATTCAAGGCTAACATCAAAAGAAAAATAGCCAAGGATTCAAAAGATAACCACAAAGCCATGCCATCCCTAGCAAAACCAAGACTCACTCCTCTAAGAGAAGGAAACCAGTTTGGTGGACCCCTGCAATAAACAGGCTATACAACAGAAGGAGGAAACTAGTTCAGAAAAAAAGCAAATCCCAAGAAGGAAAGACACCCTTGATCAATATCAGTAAGAAACTAAGGTCCCTCATGAAATCATTCAAGGCTAACATCAAAAGAAAAATAGCCAAGGATTCAAAAGATAACCACAAAGCCTTCTTCAGCTATGTTAAGAATCTTAGTGGCAACTCACAGATATGCACTGAACTAGTGCAAAATAGCACAAAATATACTGAACCTACTGATATTGCCAACATCCTGGCAGATAGATTTAGTGCAAACTTCACCCCCCCTCTCACCTCCAAAAGGGCCCACAACAATACCGGAAAAGTGTAGTGTCCCAAAAATCACAAATGCACAGGTGAAAACAGCCCTATCAAAAGCCAAAAACACAGGGTCAGTGGGACCAGATGATGTCCCAGGCTGCATCTTGCACGAACTACAGAATGAACTATCCCCCCCCACCTAAACACGCTGTTCAACCTCAGCCTCTCCACAGGCTACATGCCCATAGAATGGCGCACAGCAACAATTATTCCTCTCCACAAAGGAGGGGCCACAACTGACCCATATGACTGACTAGTTTGGTCTGCAAGGCTATGGAGAGCATCATCATGGAACTCATTAACAAAGACATGGGGAACCTCCAAACACTTGACCCGATCCAGTTCGGCTTTGTTAAGGGCAGATCATGCCTACTAAACCTGGTTGACTTCTTTGAGACAGTCACCAAGGCCATACACAAGGGAAAGGTGGTTCACACATCCTATCTTGACCTTGCCAAGGCTTTCGCCACCATTCCTCACTCAGGTATTACAGAAAGTCTCACCAGCCTGAACATAAACCCCTATGTCACAAGATGGGTTGCCAACTGGCTTACAGACAGAACTCACACGGTAAGAATAGCGGGCTCCAGGTCCGACTCTAAACCAATCACAAGTGGTGTCCCACAAGGCTCGGTCCTGGGACCCCTACTGTTCAGCATATACTTCTCAGAAGTACAGGCAAACACAGAAGGACTATGGCTAACAAAGTTTGCTGATGACTGCAACTGGGAGCCATAATTGACTCTCTGGCTGACATGGAGAGCCTCCAAAAGGGCCTTGCTGAGACAGGCACCTGGTGTCAAAGTCATGGTCTCAAGCTAAATGCCAAAAAATGTATAGTCATCCCGTTTTGGAAAAACAAAACACCCACGAATTACCACATATGTGGCAGCCCCCTTAATACAGAAGAGGTAATAAGATATCAGGGGACCCAGGTAGATAGTGATCTCTATTTTGACAATCATATTGCCAAAGTAGTTAGGAAATCCTTTTATGTGGCCCATCTAATTACTAAAGGGTTCACATCTAGAAATAAAGAGGTTATAAAGAGGTTATCGTGCCCCTCTACTCATCACTCATTAGACCCATCATAGAGTACAATGCCCCATTTGGGATGTACCTCACAAGACACTTCCAACAGCTGGAAAGACCACAAAAGTACCTCACCAAGAGGATTACTAGCCTCAAACATATGTCCTATTCAGCCTGACTGAAAAAACTTTGGCTGTACTCAGTGGCATATTGCTTACTCAGAGGTGATCTCTGCCTGACTTACAAAGCCATGTCCAACTCAGAATTGATGGACATGCTCCACCTAAAGAAATCCAAGTCACTGCGAACCATGTGCTCTAGTGAGCTAAACCTCGCCACAACAATAAATAGAACGGGATAGATTCCTGTCAAAGAGACTCCCCATGCTTTGGAACAAAATTCATAATTACAT